>NW_011483793.1:0-535 GCF_000754665.1 Bison bison bison | reverse complement strand
TATTGAGTAGGAGGTTCTCCAGTTAAGCACAGGCAGTAGTTTTAAATAAGGTCAAGAGAATTGAAAGGGCTCTCAGAGCTGTTGAAGAGATAGTAATGATGAAAAGGTACTTAAGAACGGCCATTAAGAAGCTTTCTATAGTATCTTCTTAGAGGGCCTAGTCCCTTGCTTCAGGGTCTCTGGATCCTCATTTCTTAATCTAAGACCCAACATTACTGAGATTTCACTGCATCTGATTCTGCCCTCCTATTTACCTCTACAAGTGTGTGTGTGTGTCTCTTTTAGAAAACATTTTTTCAAATAAGTTCACCCAGTCTTCTATTTTATGTGTCCCCATTCTTTTTTTTTTTTGATGTGGACCATTTTAAAAGTCTTTATTGAATTTGTTACCACATTGCTGCTGTTATATGTTTTGGGTTTTTGCCCAGGAAGTGTGTGGGATCTTAGCTCCCCGACCAGGAATTGAACTCGCATGCCCTGCATTGGAAGGTGAAGTCTTAACTACTGAACCACTGGGGAAGTCCCCTGTGTCCCC
>NW_011483792.1:14831-16260 GCF_000754665.1 Bison bison bison | reverse complement strand
CCGCGCGCCTACGCGGCCTTCTCGGTGGGCCGGCGCGAGGGGCTGCACAGCGCCGACGCCCTCCAGGCGGTGACCTTCGACACGGAGCTGGTCAACCTGGACGGCGCCTTCGACCTGGCCTCCGGCCGCTTCTTCTGCACCGCACCCGGCGTCTACTTCGTGAGCCTCAACGTGCACACCTGGAACTACAAGGAGACCTACCTGCACATCATGCGCAACGCGCGCGCGGCGGCCGTGCTGTACGCGCAGCCCAGCGAGCGCAGCGTGATGCAGGCGCAGAGCCTGCTGCTGCCGCTGGCCGCGGGTGACGCCGTGTGGGTGCGCATGTTCCAGCGCGACCGCGACAACGCCATTTTCGGCGAGAGCGGCGACCTCTACAACACCTTCAGCGGCCACCTGGTCAAGCCGGATGCCGAGCTCTGACGGCCCGGCGCCACGCCAGCTCCCAGGGCCCACACTCCAGAGCCCCCCGCCCAGGATTGGGGCCAGCTGTGATTGAGCGCCGCCCGCATGCACACGTTGAGCTGAGGGCGGCCCGGCAGGAGCAAGACAGACCCACCAGCTCTGCTAGACGCGGACCCCAACCGAGGGGTCCCAGCAAGAGATTCCGGAGCAGACCCGCGTTCCCGGCGCGCGGTGGGCGGGGTTGGGGCGGGGCACCTCCACCCGCTAAGGAGCTTGGCCCCCTGGTTGGGTTCCCTTTCCTCTTATAAAGGCTATGCCAGGCCCCGCGCTGTGAGAGAATTACAAAGCACCTACTGAGTGCTGGGCTGGACGCTGGGGAGGCTCTGGGGGAGGAGTGGAGTATGCTGAATTCCAGGGTGCTCAGGGCAGCAGAGGCCACGGGACCAACGACGTGGAGTAGGTGGGTGGCCAGGCTGGGCCAGGACAGGCCTCTGCCTGGGTGAACACACTGCCAGCCCTGGTGGGTCGATTTTCTGGGGCTTGCGGCATCCCCGGGTCTGTCTTGAGTGGGCTGGGAGGAGCATGCACGCCTGAGCCCGGGGAGCCCCAGACCCCTGGGGTATCACCTCCCACTTCTACATGCTGAAGCTGGGCCTGGTGGGGACCCGCAGTGAGCAGGCCGGCCCATCCCTGCGGGCAGGCGTGTGTGGACTGGCCGCGCTTTCTCCACTGGAGGCCTCCGTCCGCCCAGCAGTAAGAGCCACCAGGCTGCCCGCCCTCCGGTCCGCTCCGAGCCTGTTCCTTTCCTGCCACGTGTCCTCCGGTCATTCTGGGATCTTCTGTCTGGCCTCTGTGGCCCCACTGCCCACCGCCTCCTCTCTGGGCCCTCCCCAGCCTCCCCTCCTGTGGCCGCTCCGCCCAAGTGAGGATGCTGAGCTGGTGAGGCGGCCAGGGCCCTGGCAGGAGCAGCGTCTGGAGTCACCAGAGCCTGGCGTGCTGGCTGAGATCCCGGGCCAGGCGGATG
>NW_011483792.1:7270-14731 GCF_000754665.1 Bison bison bison | reverse complement strand
CTGGAGCTGCAGGCTGCCCAGACTGAGCCTGCTGGGGCTGCCAGGTGATGAACACGCTGGAGCCTCCACCCTGGGGCCCTGAGCCCACAGAACGCTGCATGTCGGGTCCTGTCTCCTCATCACAGCCCCCCCGCCCCGCCCCAGGAGCTCAGTCCATCCTGAGATGGTCCCTGGCAGACCTCCCCAGACCATGGTCATCTGCTGGGGGAGGCTGGGGAGGGGGTGGGGGCCCCTCATCCCCGTGCTGGGGGAGGAGACACAGCTGGGAGCACGGTGCCCCTCCCCTGCCGCATGGAACCCCGTGACCCTCAGGAACATCTGCCCTGAGTGAGGCTGGATCCAGGAGCGTCCACACACACCCGTGGGCAACAGGGCCCACCCTCCCAAATTCCCAGACTGGGGCGCCCTGGAGAGGTGGAGATTTTGAGGTCCAGCGAAGGTGTGTAGACCCCCAAGTGTGTGTGATTCTGGGAGCTGGATCCCCCTCAAACAGGGCTGACTCCTCTAGTGTGGCCTGGGATGGGGGGAGGGGAGGGCCCCCACTGGAGAGGGGCTACTGGGACTCCGAGTCTGCAGGGAGAGGGGGCTTTCCGCCAGCAGCCTTCTGCAGGGGCTCAAGGGCTGTGACAGTCCCACCTCTGAGGCTGGCTCTCAGGCCAGCTCTGGACCAGGGTTGGGGGCTCCTGGGGTCCCAGGTATGAGGCCCAGGTATGAGGGACATCCCAGGAGGAAGCTGGGACTCAGAGGCCTGAGTCCCTGAGCTCAGGCCTGGGCGGGGCTGTGACCCCAAACCCCCAGCACAAGCAGGGTCTGGTCCCCCCCACTCCGCCCCAGGCCACCGTGTGGTGCATCAAGGATGCTGTTCACCCTCTCGTCTCCTGAGCAAGCAGCGTGGGCACGGATTCCTGAGTCTGGAATGTCCCATCACTTTGTGGACATGACGACTTCCCCTCATCCCACCCGTTCTCAGTTATGGGTTTTAACTAAGCCAGGGGTCGGGGAGAGGCCCAGGTATGAGGGACATGGGTTCACAGCAATGTCTACTCCCAGGAGCCCCAAGGCCCAGCTGGGCCCGGCCGTGGTGCAGGGTAGGGGGCCGCAGGACTCTGGGGGACTGGCCGTAGCCGAGGGGTTGGGAGCTGAGTGGGGCACCCTGGACTGGTGAGCCCGGCCCCAGTGAGACTAGAGGGTGCTGGAAGAGCCCGCGGGGAGCCAGAGGGCAGCCCTGGACACCTCCCCAGCCCTTCCTGACGGCTCAGTACTGCCCACCCCCACCAGTGATGCTGACTTGGGCCAAGGAGCCTCAGGCTGCACTTTGGCCCGAGTCCTTTTATGACTGGAATAACTGGACACGCCCAGGGTGCCTGGCAACCAGCAGGGCATCAGGAGCGCTAAGAGGGGCCGCGGGGGCCAAGGGGGGTCGTCCCACGGCAGAGATAAAGGCACCCGCACAGGAGCATGAGGGGTGGAAGGACCTCCCTCCATCCTCCCAGGTCTGGACTCCCTGCACCCAACTGGGACCCCGCCCGCAGAGTGCTGCAGGCCAGCCTGGCCACTGGGGGTGGGAGGGCTGCCCGGTCCAGCAGCCTGGGCAAAGCCGGCTCTCTCAGGCTCCCCGTCTGACCTCGAGGTGCACTGGGCCCTGAGGGTGTAGGGATGGGGGGGCATTTCCATGAAATCTGTGGATCCACTGGCCGCTGGGCCTCCCTCTCACCTCACTCCGTTCGTGGGGCCTAGACCAGAGGCACTGGGGCGGCTCCACCGAGCCCCCGGGACAGCCCTGCTCCCCTTGCTGGCCAAGAGGGCAGAGCAGGCCAAACAGACAGTGTCTAATCAACTCCAAAGTCAAGGCCACCCCCGCCCTCAGAGAGCAGGGGCCAGGTGCGGTCTCCCCTGAGTGCGAGCAAGAACCCTGTGGAGGCTGCTGGTCAGAGCCTGCGTGCCTGGGACGCACCAGGGACAATGAGGGTGGTTGCCACCCCCAACCCCGGCTTAGTTAAAACCCATGACTGAGAACGGGTGGGACGAGGGGAAGTCATCCTGTCCACAAAGTGATGGGAAGCTCCAGACTCAGGAATCCGTGCCGCGCTGCTCGCTCAGGAGATGAGAGGGTGAACAGCATCCTTGATGCACCACACGGTGGCCTGGGGCGGAGTGGGGGGGACCAGGATGCACCTGCCCCTGGGGAAGAGAGCTGGAAATGACCGGAACACGGGGCAGCCCAGAGGCGGAATCCTATGGAAGCCGTTTCCTGTCTCAGTTTTTATCCGTTTGGTGGAATTCCAACAAAACATCTATTTTTAGAATTTGGGTGAAAGTCATGCACCATAAAATGTACCATTTTAAAGTGAACAAAGTGAAAGCCGCTCAGTCGGGTTCGACTCTTTGCGACCCCATGGGCTGTACAGTCCATGGAATTCTCCAGGCCAGAATACTGGAGTGGGAAGCCTTTCCCTTCTCCAGGGGATCTTCCCAACCCAGGGATTGAACCCAGGTCTCCCGCATTGCAGGCGGATTCTTTACCAGCTGAGCCAGCAGGGGAGCCCAAAAAGGGAACAACTCAATATTATTTAAGGTGTACAAGGGCGTCCATCCAGAGAGTCTCCTTTCCAAGTTGCCTGGTCGTCACCATCATCTGTGTCCCTCCTCTGGGTAGGGCCTCCAGAGGATGCACAGGCAGACAGGTCCACTGTCCAGGGGGCCGAGGAGCCACAGCATGGCTCCTGGGAGCTTTGGCCCCTCTCGTGACACCTGCACCCACTGGACCCCTGCCTGGAGCCAGGGACCCCTCGGCATGGCTCCTGGGGGCTCAGCTGGGAGGGTGGGTCCTGGGTTCCAAATGGGGAGAGGTCAAGGGGCTCTGGAAGCTGACCCTTCCTGTGGCTACCCTCTCAGACCTGATGACCACCAGAACATGGGTCCCCACGGCCAGGTCACCTTCCAGGTGCCACGTGGGTGGGGGGGAGAGGACAGGCCCTCAGCCCCCAGGATGGCTGCTGCCCTGGGTCCACTCTGCAAATGTCCTTTCATTAAACCCTCCTCAAGCTGCCCAAAGGAGGGGCCGCCTGTTTCCTGGGCATGGGGGGACGGGGGACACGTGGGGGCACAGGAGACACTCGGGGTGCAGAGCAGAAGGGGATCGGGCCAGTCCCCACTGCTCTGCAGTCAGTTTCCTTCGTTCACAGCCAGCCCCTGTGAATGGCCCTGCCCCTCCCCTCCTGCGGTGCCCCCGCCCTGCACCCAGGCCTGGCGCCCCACACCCTGTGGCCATGGCCACGGTCTGCCGTGTGTGCAGAGGTCAGAGAAGAGACAGGCTGAGAAGGGCACTCAAGCCCCCTCCCCAGAGGCAGGAGCCAGGGAGGAGGTTTCCTCCGGTGGAGACACTCCCCCTGCACCAGTCAGGACCCACGCAGGCGCCCAGGTGGAGCCCCCAGACCCCCGTCAGCGCAGATACCACAAATGCACAGGTGTCACCACCACAGCCAGATGTGCAGCCTAGGGAATGGGGAGGGGTGAGCCTGAGAGCCAGGGCGGGGGGCAGCGATGGGGACCCCCTCAGGTTCCTGGACAGTCGCTGGACCTTCAAGGTGGGGACTCCAGCTGGACAGTGGCTCACGGTGGTCGGGCCAGCCTCGAGGAGCCAGGGCAGCATGGAGAGGAGGCGGCAGGCTGGGCTGGAGGAGCGGGCCACAGCCCCAGTGGCCTCCCCAGGGCCCCAGCCCGCCCAGCCCTTGAGGCCCCGGGTTCCATGGTGGCCCCGACAGGTGACCAGCAAAGACCCTGTTCTCAGTCAGTCAGCTGCCTGACACCCCCAAAAGACATCCCAGCTCTCAGCCCCCAGACTCCGTAGGAGGCTCTTCCTGGTGTTTACCTGCAGCCTGCTTGCCTCCTGTCCCGAGACACCCCAGGATGGGCCCCACTGACCCCTCCAGGGATGCCCTCGTTCAGCCCCCAGGGTGGGCCATAGCATGGGCTCTGCCCATGGGGGCTGCACCATGGTCCTCCACCCCCCCACACACCCACCCCCCCGGCCTGGCAAATAGCCAACCCTCAGCCCATCCTGATCCCGGAGGCAGCCTCACCCTGTCCTGCGGGCCGGATTTCCTGAGCAAGGTCACTCTGGGAGCCACTGGAGCCCAATAGCCAATAAAACCCATTGATGCGGAGAGAGAGACAGTAAAGCAGGTCACCCGCTCCGCTGAGGGTGTTTGTTCTGCCCTCCCCACCCTGCTCGGGGCCTGGGGCCCCAAGACCTGAAAGCAGTGTGGTGCTCTGTGCCCCCGCAGCTGTCCCCAGCCTGTGCTGGGCGGGGAGGGCAGTGGCCGGGCCAGGCTGCATCCCCATACCCACTGTACCGTGTCCACGGCTCCGTGGGCTCACATCCTTCTGGGACACTCCTGTCCCCGCACCTCGACAGGCCCTCAGGGGTGCCCAGGTGCTCACTCTCTCCTGTTCAGTACCCCCCACCCAGGGCTTTGGGGACTGTCCACACTGGCCGAGCCCAGTCACCAACTCCCACACAGACCCAGGGTCCACGGGCCACCTGGCATCTCTTCCTCCACCTGTTGAGTCTATCAGGCCTGGGCACACACAGGCACACACATTCACACGTGCACACACAGGTACATTCACACACGTGCACACACAGGTACATTTACACATGTGTACACACACCGACACACATACACACAGACACACGTTCACACATGCACACACAGGCACACATTCACACATGTGCACAAACAGGTGCACACATTCATACATGTGTACACACAGGTACACACACATTCACACATGGTACACACAGGCACACACATACATGTACACAGAGGTACACACATGTCTACACATGCATTACACAGGCACCCACAAGGGGGCACATGCACACACACCTACACATGTATACACATGTGCACACATACAGACACACATGCCAGTACACGTATATGCACACAGGTACACTGAATTCACATATGTGTACACACATGTCCACACATGCATCACACCCACAAGCAGGCACATGCACACACACACACACACATTCACATGAGTGTATACACATGCACACACACAGGCACACACACCCAGAAGCAGGCACATGGACAAACACACAGGCATGTCCACACACACCAACATGCTCACAGGCAGGACTGGCGAGGGCACTCTAGTGTCCGCACCGCCCAGGGAGGGACCTCGCCGTGTCAAATCAATTGGGAGAAATTGACCCGAGCAGATATTTCCGTGCCATCTGTTTGCTCCCCAAAGTCACTCTGAGCAGATGGACTTTGCATCCAAGCCCACGGGTGGCCTGGCCGGCAGAAGGGGGGTGACTGGTCAGACAGACTTGTTTCTCCCAGGCATCCACCCCTGCACGGGATGCCTCTCCCCTAGGGCCGGGCGGGGAGGCTTTGGTCACCAGCTCCCTGTGACTGACACCAGGGTTTGTGTCCTCCACCCTCTAGGTGGAGCCCAGGTGGGGCTGATACTAAAGCTGGGGCTGAGGAGACGGCCGGGACCCCACTCACCCAGAGTCGGGGACAGGAGCCCCAAGGGAGCTGCCCATGCCCCACACCCAACAGCCGTGGAAGGATCGGATGCCCCCGCCCCACCGCCCACATCCTCAGGGCCACACCCCGCTCCTGCCAGCCCAGCCCCGAGGCTCCTTTCCGCGGGTACGGACGCTCCCCTCACTATTATCTGGGTGTCCTGCTGCCTGCCCCGCCCCGGCTGCCTGCAATCCGCCCGCACTGATGTACACCAGTTTCGATCGGCTCCAGGGACAATATTTGCTCTGGGAAAGAGTCAAACATTTATTCTCTAATTTATTCAGGGAGCACTTGTCAAACACAAGCGCCCTTGTTACGTGATCTCGTTTCCAGGGCTTGGCCTCGGTCTGGGGTCCGTGCCGAGGCCCCGGCAGCGCTGACCCTGACTCTCCCCTGCCCAGCACGGCGCTGCCCACTCCCCGCGCCCCCTGGTTTCTGCTTCCTCCTCTGGTCCAGCCATGGACCCCAGGAGGGACACTGGGCAGGGCTGTCTCAGCGGGGCCTGTGGGGGGCGAATGACCCCCATGTCCTTCTTCTCCTTCCAGCCATGATCACAGTGAGGCCCGGGCATCCGGGAGCCCAGGCCTCCCCCAATGAGGCTGCCAGGCACCTTCTCTAGGACCTGTTTCAGGCCTGGGGCCAGGGGTGGAGGGGGATGAGCTGGTGTTTCTGGGGGTGGAGAGGACCATTCCGGCCAGACCAGACTGAAAGCCGAATTCCTCCGGGGTCCAGCATTTGCACGCGCCCATGGCCTCTCCAGTCTGCTGTTTGCCTTGGGAGGCGGCTCCGCCTGCCCGCTGCTGTCTGGCTAGTCTCCTCTTCAGCTCCAGCCCCCCAACTCTGGGAGGAAAGGCAGAAGAGGTGGCTGTGGGTCCCGCAGCCTTGCCGGGCCCCCTCTGCCCCCGCAGCCTCAGCACTCACAGTTTGCTGGTCTGCATGAGCCCGTTGGCCTTGCAGCTGCGCACGGGCATCATGGCCTCCTGCAGCCGGCTGCTCGGGCCCGGCTGTGGCTCCGTGGCATCCGCATCCTCAGCGCCAGCGCCGTAGCCTTTGCGGAGGCACAGAACCTTCCGGAAGCTCTGGCGGAAGTTGTCGGAGAGGAAGCCATAGAGCAGGGGGTTGGCACAGCTGTTGGCATAGGACAGCACAACCACGAAGAAGTAGGCGCCGGCGGAGGCAGGCTCCTCGGGCAGCGCAAAGGCCAGGTTGACGATGTTGACGATGAAGAAGGGCAGCCAGCAGCCCGCAAACACCAGCACCACCACCACCACCATGCGGGTCACCTTCCGCTCCGAGCGCCGCCGCGTGGAGCCCACGCGCACGCCGGATGCCTTCAGCTTCACCACGATGAGCAAGTAGCACAGGCAGATGACCAGCAGCGGCCCGAAGAAGCCCAGCACGGACGTGTAGATGATGAACACGGCCCCCCACAGCCCCACGGGCTCCGGCCAGCTGAGGTTGCAGGTGTTCCAGCCCTCCTGGATGTCGGCAAACACCACCAGTGGCAGCGACATGACCAGCGAGAAGGCCCAGACCGCAGCGCTGGCCAGCTTGGCCACCCGGGGGCGGCGCCAGCGGGCGGAGCGGATGGGGTGGACCACGGCCAGATAGCGATCCACGCTCATGACCGTCAGGCAGAAGATGCTGGTGAACTGGTTGATGCCGTCCAGCGTCATGACCAGGCGGCACAGCACGGGGCCGAAGGGCCAGTAGGAGATGGCATTCTGCGTGGCCACGAAGGGCAGCCCCAGCATGAGCAGCACATCAGCCACGGCCAGGTTGAGGATGTAGATGTTGGTGACCGTCTTCATCTTGGCGTGGCGCAGGACCACGTAGATGACCAGCGCGTTGCCGCCCAGCCCCACTGCGCACACCAGCAGGTAGAGCACTGGTACCACCACTGCCCGGGCACCTG
>NW_011483792.1:2072-6049 GCF_000754665.1 Bison bison bison | reverse complement strand
CCGTGTGTCTCTGTGTGTGTGTGTGTGTGTCTGTGTCTCTGTGTCTGTGTGTGTCCATGTGTGTGTGTGTGTGTCTGTGTGTGTGTCTGTGTCTGTGTGTCCGTGTGTCTGTCTGTCTGTGTCCATGTGTGTGTGTGTGTGTGTGTCTGTGTGTGTCTGTGTGTCCGTGTGTCTGTCTGTCTGTGTCCATGTGTGTGTGTGTGTGTGTGTCTGTGTGTGTGTGTGTGTCTGTGTGTCCGTGTGTCTGTCTGTCTGTGTCCATGTGTGTGTGTGTGTCTGTGTGTGTGTCTGTGTGGTCGGGGGGACAATGTGGGGCAGGCAGATTTGGGGGAGGCTTCAGGGGCTGCGGTCCATGGGGTCGCATAGGGTTGGACACGACTGAGCGACTTCGCTTTCACTTTTCACTTTCATGCATTGGAGAAGGAAATGGCAACCCACTCCAGTGTTCTTGCCTGGAGAATCCCAGGGACAGGGGAGCCTGGTGGGCTGCCGTCTATGGGGTCGCACAGAGTCAGACACGACTGAAGCAACTTAGCAGCAGCAGCAGCAGGGGTGATAGGGTTTGTAGAGAAATAGCCAGGGCAGGGCTGGGGAGGTGGCACCTGAAGTCCACAGTGACGGGCACACGTATCCCCTGTATCACTCTGGTACTTTTCTGTACGTTGAAATGGTTCACAAAAATAGTGATCCTCATGAGAAAGGAACCACCTCCGCTGATGAAGAGAGGAGGAAGGGAAGATGGGGGCTGACACCTCAGCCGGGATGGGGGTCTAGGCGCCCCCAGGGGGCCCAGACAAGGCCCTGAGGGGACTGGAAAGGGTTGTGATGACCAGCCGGGGTCAGCTGACCCTCGGTGCCCCCAAAGTCACCTCAGCACCAAGGGCATCCCCAGCGGCCTCCAGGCCGGGGCTGGGGGCCCCGGGGTTGGGGGTGGGCGACTGACATCTGGTAGACAAGGGGGTGCAGCATAAACAACACTGGCAAGGGCAGCGAGACTCTGCTCCCGACCGCGGCATGGCCAGACGCTAACGGCCACCTGGAAGCTCGACCCGGAAAATCAGCGGAGCGGAGGGGGATCAGCGGATTCGCTCAGGTGACATAAAAGTAAATGAACAAGTGTGCTTGAGACACGTTTAGAAATGTTTAGGATCCTCCAGGCGTGGATAAAAATACTCTGAAATGAATTTGGCTTCTATCTGAGAAGTAAAATGAACAAGCGTCTATTTTTGAAAATTACAACTCTTGGATGTGAAAAACATCAACATTTGGACAAAAAAAAAAAAAATCCAGGAAAGTCTGGACACAGATGAAGAGAGAATCAGAATCAGAAGAGGGGCTGAGGGACTCCCTCAGAGCAGGTGCAGAGGTCGGGGCGCAGGGGCGCCTGCAGAACTGACCTGGGACGAACTCTGTCCCGAGCGGATAAAGTAAAGATGAAACAGTGTCTGAGTGACCTACAGAGTGTCGAGGAGGAAGAGAAAACTCCGGAGAATGTGGGCAGAGAGGCTGGACAGAAACCTTGGAGCAGCGCAGGGGGTTAGGACAGCAGGCCCCGCCCACGAGGGTCCCAGGAGCCAAGGAGAGACGAGCGCTGTCCCCTCTGAAGCCCCCACCCAGAGGAGGGCCCCCAGCCGGCTGGAAGCGGAAAAAGACCTTTCTATGAGTCTTGCAGGATTTGCTGGTCCGGGTCGCCAGCACTCCTGCTGTGTACTGTGACCGGATGTGAGGTGTATGACAAAACCTCTGTTTAAAAAAGGTTAAGGCAGGCTCCTGGGGTGGGGGGCCTTCCCCAGTAGCTCAGCGGAAAAGAATCTGCCTGCAACACAGGAGTTGCGGGTTCGATCCCTGGGTCGGGAAGGTCCCCTGAAGGAGGGCACGGCGACCCCCTGCAGTATTCTTACCTGGAGAATACCATGGACAGAGGAGCCTGGTGGGCTATGGTCCATGGGGTCACAAAGAGTTAGACATGACTGAAGGGACTTGGCACGCATGCACACAGGCTCCTGGGGTCTATGCATTTCAAGATGAAGCTGGGGGTCCCTTGGGCTGCGCTCCAAGTTGGGGGCAGGGGTGGGCGGGACTGGCACCCGGCTGGCAGGAGGGCCACCCCAACACCCCAAGAGTGGACCCAAGGCAGTGGAGCTCTGGTGGGTGGGGGGTCAGCCTGCTGATCTCTGTTCCCCAGGGCTGAGCACAGAAGGCTCCCTCACATTATAAAAAAAAAGTAAATGTAAAATAATGTTTAAAGCTCCATTGAGGTGCTGCGGGGGAATGAATGCTAGACTCTGGTGTGGAGATGGTGGGGTGGACTTTGTTGGCATCTGGGGAGAGAATCCTGGGGACTACACCCTCCCTCAAAAAATACCCAAGGAAGGGCTTTCAGGAGGCTGAGTGGGGCAGGAGCTCAATGGGCCTGAATGTGAGTTTGATTCTGAATCAGATGAGTGCCTTCAGGAGGCTGCCTGACACCCAGAACCCAAGGTGACCTGAGCAGATTGCCAGGCTCCCCGCCCCCCAGGCACCCCAAGGCCTGAGTTAAACTTTAGAGCAGCAAAGAACAAAATTAGGTAGATCTTGCCATGCCTGCCACTTGGAGCCCAATTCTGCAAGAGTCACTATTCAGGGACAGCAATCTTGGTCACAGGAATCACACCCTCATGGGGACTCATCCCTCCGGCCCCTTCCTCTCAGATAAGGGATGGGGAGGGTGGCGGTGGAAGGACCACAAGCCGTCACTGGGGCTTTCTGACCCAGACCCCCACCAGGAAGGGACTGCTGCTGTGGCTCAGGGAACAGAGCCCACCCCCCTGCCCCAGCACCCCCCGCATGCTGGCCAAGGGGTCTTGGGTAAGTCATACCACTTCTCTGGGCCCAGGCTCCCATAACAGAGACTTGTACAAAGCCACCGAGCAGAGAAAACCATCCCGACACAGGATGCTGCTGTGATGACCCGCATACAGTGGGTGCTGAATAGCTGCTCCCACCTGCCTGCCCCAAACAGCCTGCGTCTCCTGCCCAGCACCAGCAGCCCTGGGCTCCGCAGAGGAGCCAGAACCTCCGCGGGGACCTGGGGACAGGGAGGAGACCTTGGTGCTCCAGTGCTCCATGCCCCCAGGAGGACCAGTGCTGGGCCCAGCCCCTCGTAGGCTAAGATGATGCTTGGTCAGCAAGAGGGAGCCGGCCCCGCTGCCCAGGGGCAGTTGTAGAACCCACTGAGACGGCAGCTTGGTGCTCCTGGGTCCTCACCTGTGCGGGGCAGGGACAGTCCCCAGCACCACCCAAGAGCCCCACCCCCCAGGCCTGCCTCCCCAGGGAGGGCTTAGCTCAGGGGGGCAGCTGATGGCCACCCCTCTCCTCACCCCTAAACTCGCTCCATCTGTCCTTAAGGCAGCCTTGGCCTGGGGCACCCTTCCCCACGAGGGGACCTGAGGTGCGCGTGTGACAACAGGGTCTCCGTGGGGCCTCCGCACCCTTCGGGGAGTCTCCAGGGCTAGGGGCTCCTGCCCCTAGAACTCCCAGCCACCGTCCCTGGGAACCAGTGGTGCCTTTACCATCACTGGTGCATCGACCGCGTCAGCCTGGGGGGCTCCTGGTCCTCCGCACGAGTGGCCGCTGCCCCCAGGAGCACAGTCTCCTCGGGCAGGACTCAGCAGCACCCGGGATCGCCTCACACTTTGGGTAGCAGGGTCTCTCCGCCCTCGCCTTCTCTGGGGCCCCAGGCTCGCGGGAGGCCAGGGCCAGCAGTCCAGGCCCCACCTGGACCCTGGGCAGGGAGATGGCCCACAGGCGAACTTCCAGGCCGTGTACTCCCTTCTGAGGAGGGGCCCAGAGCACCGGAGCCCTGGAGATGCTGGGGTTCCATCCCCAGCTCCAGCTCCCAGGGCGGCACCCCACTCCCTCCCAGTCCAGGGTGAGCCCCCGGACCAGGCCCTCTGCGCCCTGGCCCAGCACCACCGCCCTCTCCCCAGTGCTGGCCC
>NW_011483792.1:0-538 GCF_000754665.1 Bison bison bison | reverse complement strand
GGGCACTTGGTTCCCCGCGGGCCCGCGCCAGTCTGTCCTCTGCCCCCTTTTTCCCTGAGGTCTACGCAGTTCGCCCACAACCCTTGTCCCGTCGGTGGCGGCGTCTCTGATGACGGTGGCGTCTTCACCTCGTTCTCTTAGGTCCGCTGGGGCAGCAGACCAGAGCTTGGGGGTCGGAGGGGACTCAAAGTGCCCTTCTGAAAGTCTGAGGAGGATGGAAAAGGGCAGGAGGCTGACTCTGAGAGATGGAGTGGGGCCGTGTCCCAGCGATGGGTGTCAGGACGGCTGGCCGGGAGGTCCACTCGGGGGTCTCCCCTTAGCAGGTGCCAGAGCCACCTGAACGCAGGCATCAGAGCAGAGCTGTCCCCTTGCCAAGGTCCCTGCAGCCTAGTGCACAAGGCCTTCTGGATGGAGCCAGGTGGCAAGGCAGGGCTGGACAGCATCTCCTGCTTGGCTGGCACTCTCATGTGGCCTGTTGCACACTCAGCAGATTCACACACCCCCTCTGGACATGTTCAGGTGGGAGACACGGGGTTCC
>NW_011483791.1:9325-9867 GCF_000754665.1 Bison bison bison | reverse complement strand
AGAATTCTGCACCATCAAAACCAGCTACTCCAACAAATACTAAAGGATATTCTCTAGACAGGAAAACACAAAAACGGTGTATAAACTCGAACCCAAAACAATAAAGTAAATGGCAACGGGATCATACTTATCAGTAATTACCTTAAACGTAAATGGGTTGAATGCCCCAACCACAAGACAAAGACTGGCTGAATGGATACAAAAACAAGACCCCTACATATGTTGTCTACAAGAGACCCACCTCAAAACAGGGGACACATACAGACTGAAAGTGAAGGGCTGGAAAAAGATTTTCCATGCAAATAGGGACCAAAGAAAGCAGGAGTAGCAATACTCATCTCAGATAAAATAGACTTTAAAACAAAGGCTGTGAAAAGAGACAAAGAAGGTCACTACATAATGATCAAAGGATCAATCCAAGAAGAAGATATAACAATTATAAATATATATGCACCCAACATGGGAGCACCGCAGTATGTAAGACAAATGCTAACAAGTATGAAAGGAGAAATTAACAATAACACAATAATAGTGGGAGACTT
>NW_011483791.1:4511-5104 GCF_000754665.1 Bison bison bison | reverse complement strand
AAAATTAAATGTTAAAAAAAAAAAAGAGTTACTAAAAGTGCACGTGTGATTGGCAGCTTCTAAAATGGCCCTGAGTGATCTCCAACTCTTGATAGTCAGATGTACTATAGTTCCATCCCCTTGGGTATGAAGTGGAATTTCTTTCAACAAATAAAACATGTCTGAAAAGATGGTATGCCACTTTTAAGTTACAAAAAGATGGTGGCTTCCATCTTGGGCTCCCTCAGTTTCACTTCAAGGGAAACCAGATGCCAACTTGTGAGTTGTGCCATGGAGAGGCCCACAGAATGAGCACCTGAGGCCTGCCAACAGCCATATGAATGAGCTTGGAAATGGGCTCTTTCCGAGTTGAGCCTTGGAATGATGGTATCCCAAGTAAACACTGATGGCAGTCTTATGAGAGACATTGAGAAAAAGACACTCAAGTGAACAGCACGCAGACTCCTTACCAACAGAAATTGAAATAATATGTGTCTGTTGTTGTACGTCTGCTGTTTGAGGTAATTTGTTAAGCATTAACAGATAACTATGGGCTTCCCAGGTGGTTCAGTGTTAAAAAAAAAAAAAAAATCTACCTGCCAATGCAGGAGACA
>NW_011483791.1:0-549 GCF_000754665.1 Bison bison bison | reverse complement strand
GCACACTGCTTTTCTTGCCAACCATGGAGTTCAAAGGTACATCTTTCTCCTGGATCTGAACTCATGCCCTTGTTAAATGGAATATCTCCTGCTATATCAATAAACAAGGATGTCACAGCTATCTGGGATTCTGGTCCTCCAATGTGAATTTCTGAGTCATGTGGACAAGCAGCAGACATGAATTCCAGAACCATGCTGACAAGCAGTGCCACTCTCTACAGGAGGAACTTCAGGGTGTCACAGTCATCAGTAATTACAGCCCTCGTGTGTAAGCAGAAGGCCTTAAGGGAATTCAAGAAAAAGAGCAAGATCTCTGTAAATAGGCAGGATGCTGGCCCCAGATAGCCGAGATGCAAAGTCCTTTCATGCAAAGATGAAAGGACTGACTTCAATAAGCCCAGACTCTTGCATCTCCCCATGCATAGAAGAATGTTAAATTCCTTAAATTTATATATGGATTTCCTTACTTAAAAATAATCTTTAATGTTCAGATTGTCTGCCCCCTTTGTTGCAAACTTGTATATAGCCTGACTCTATCTCCTGCATCCT
>NW_011483790.1:61839-63883 GCF_000754665.1 Bison bison bison | reverse complement strand
TGTTTAAATAGCCATAACCTGTCTCTGAAAGAATACATAAGAAATCAATTCTGTCCGTCATGAAGGCATGATAGAACTTCTTTTCTATACCCATTGTGAGGTGTTTGAGCTGAGACTAGGCTGGGGGGCACTTATAGGAGTTGGGGATGGGGACTCTTTTGGGGAGCCTCTGTGGGCTAGGAACTTTCACATCCAAGACTACCTCACTTGATCACCAGGAGACATATATTATTACCTCATTTTGAGAATGAGGCAAGGCACAGAGGGCTAAGCAGTTATTTGTATATCTTGGAGCTGTGGCGTCTGGGTATTTCCTGGTGAATCCAGGACCAGGTGCAGCAGCAGCATCCAGATACAGAAAAGATCTCAGAATCTGAGTGAAGAACTCTGGGAGGAGGCCAGTGCCCTCTCAGGGTTCTGTGAGGGGAAAGGAAGCAGCTTCCCTTCGCTTGCTGCTTCAGACATCCTGGGGCTTCCCAGTTGGCTATTGGTGGAGGATGGTGGGAGGGTATTCTTTCTGGGGTGGGGAATCAGAAGGACTCCCTGTTTCTGTTTCTAAATTAACCACAAACATTCAATGAATTGTTGCTGTTGTTAAGTTGCTAAGCCATGTCAGATTCTTTGTTACCCCATGGACTAGCACTACAGGCTTCCCTGTCCTTCACTATCTCCAGGAACTTGCTCAAACTCATGTCCATTGAATTGGTGATGCCGTCCAATCATCTTATCCTCTTTTCCCCCTTCTCCTCCTGCCTTCAGTCTTTCCCCAAATCAAGGTTTTTTCTAGTGAGTCAGCTCTTCGCATCAGGTGGCCAAAGTATTGGAGCTTCAACTTCAGCATCAGTTCTTCCAATGAATGTTCAGGATTGATTTCCTTTAGGATCGGCTGGTTTGATCTCCTTGCCATCCAAGGGACTCTCAAGAGTCTTCTCCAACACCACAATTCGAAAGCATTAATTCTTGAGCACTCAGCCTTTTTGGTCCAACTCTCACATCCGTACATGACTACTGGAAAAACCACAGCTTTGTGCTATACAGACCTTTGTCAGCAAAGTGATATCTCTGCTTTTTAATATGCTGTCTAGGTTTCTTATAGCTTTTCTTCCAAGGAGCAAGGGTCTTTTAATTTTGTGGCTGCAGTCAATGTCCGTAGTGATTTTGGAGCCCAAGAAGAAAATCTGCCTCTGTTTCCATTTTTCCTCATCTATGAGTGCCTCCTACATTTGTTACTTTATAGGCAAATTCATTTTCTTGGTCTTCCTGTCTCTTTGAGGCCTGGATCATCCTACGGTAACACTTTACATACTTACACTGTGTCAGGGTTTCAGTCATATAGAGTGCTTTATGTTGTTTGAACTTCATAATTATTTAGCAAAGCAAATGAGTGATGGTAGAATTTTTTTCCATTTATAGTTAGAAACTAGGGATCAGCAACGTCAGGTCACTTGCTCATATCGGGTGCTGTTTGCTAGGGTGCTGTTGCTGGCGGATCTGATTCTTTGATTTCAGGTTGGTTTTTCTTTTTCCACTTCAAATTCTTTTCTCTTTTATTTATGTTTTGCTGCCTTTCCCTCATCTAAAATAACTCCCTAAATTATATTGCCTGTGAAGCTGTCTCATAACTGAGAAAAGTACAGACATGGCATATCTTATATTTCAAGTCTTACTTCTTTCTCCTCCACGCAAGAAAGCATAACACTTGACTCTCT
Source organism: Bison bison bison (assembly GCF_000754665.1). NCBI lineage: Eukaryota > Metazoa > Chordata > Mammalia > Artiodactyla > Bovidae > Bison > Bison bison. The sequence goes on along the minus strand of NW_011483790.1, from coordinate 62,174 downwards.
GTTTGTTCTCCTCCACCAAAAAAATACATGTAAAAAAAGATGATGTATAAATAAACAAAATACATAAATGCACCTCACAACATGGAATAAAAATGTTCTTGTAAACTATGTTCATGTAAATTGAACAATTCATATTTTATTAGATAAATCTGAAGTCTAAATTTATTCTATTCTAAATATTTTTGCAATAAATCAGTTCTAGTTCTAACATTCTTTTTGAGCTCACCTGAAGAAAGATATATCTACTGCCCCGCCTCCCCACAAATAAAAGTAAACCAATTTCCTGAAAAAAAAAAAAAAAAAAAACGAACAACAACCACAACAACCACACGAAA
>NW_011483790.1:57062-59748 GCF_000754665.1 Bison bison bison | reverse complement strand
TCTGCCTGCAGTGCAGCAGACCTCGGTTCGATCCCTGGATTGGGAAGATCCTCTGGACGAGGGCATGGCAACCACTCCAGTTTTCTTGACTGGAGAATCCCCACAGACAGAGGAGCCTGGCAGGCTACAGTCCATGGGGTCACAAAAAGTTGGACACAACTGAACGACTAAGCACACAAAAAATGCAATCAGGCCAGCATGGTTGGAGCATGGTGAGTGAGAGAAGGAAGGACCAAAGGCCTGGGTTTGTTGCCCAGCTCTGCTATTTATTGGCTGTGTGACCTTGGGGAGTTCATTTAGACTTTCTGAGCAGCAGTTTTCTCATCTGACAAATGGAGATATTACCACACTGAAGCAGTTGAAAGGATTAAGAGAGATAATGCAAGTTCTTTGTAAATGATACACCAATAAGGTATTATGTTTCCATGCTGCTCTAAGTGTAATAAATACTGAAAGCATCTGAAGGTGTGGATGAGTCATGTTGGTTTTTAGAATTTCAGAATGATGTCTTGGAATAATAGGGAAGAGTTAAAACTCAGCAGGTGTTTGTTTACTCTAGGTTGCTAAAAGCAGAGCTTGCTTCACAGCTGTTCGAGGCTTTCTTTCTGCTAGGCTTTGAGTGGTATGGTATGATTCTCTGGACCAGGGCAGGACCCATCTGCCCCACTGTAGTGGGGTCATGGTTTCCATATAGAGCCTTTATGGAAATCCTCAGTGGTGTTTTTATGGTATAGTCATGGTGGTGGTAATTTAGTCATTAAGTCATGTCCGACTCTTGTGACCTCATGGACTGTAGCCTGCCAAGCTCCTCTGTCCATGGGAGTTCCCAGGCAAGAATACTGGAGTGGGTTGCCATTCCCGTCTCCAGGGGATCTTCCCAACCTGGGGATCAAACTCAGATTTCCTGCGTTGCAGGGAGATCTTTATGGACTGATCCACCAGGGAAGCCCTGTTTCTATGGTATTTCCATAAGCAGAATTTCTAGTCTGTATGTATACACACACACATATAACTGAATCACCAGAAACTAATGCAACATTGTAAATCAACTATACTTCAATAAAAATTAAAAAATAATAAAAAATTAGTTCCAGTCTGTTGCCTCAGATGTGTTCATTTGACTCCTAAAAACATCTATTTGTAAATATTTTCTCATACTTATATAATGGGTTCTACACAACATTTTCTGTAATTCCAAAATCCACAATGCTCTGAAAACCAAAAATTTTGTTTCTAAACTCATTTGGTGGCAAAACCTGGCTTGACTCGCCTCTGTTTTGTGGCAAAGCCAGAGGTAAAGCTATTTATGGTCTTTACTCAACCTAGTATTGAGAGTCATGCATTTTACTGCAGAAACATAATTGTGCTTATTATGGGCTTGAGACCTGGATATACATATCAAATAATGGAGTTTTCAATATTCTTTGGTTTCTAATAGAAAAATCTGGGTGATGTGTCTTTTTACTCTGAATATTATTTGGTTAGTGTCCTAGAGTGCTCCAGTACTTTGGCCATCTGATGCAAAGAGCTGACTCATTTGAAAAGACCCTGCTGGGAAAGATTGAGGGCAGAATGAGAAGGGGACGACAGCGGATAAGATGATTGGATGGCATCACCGACTCAAAGGACATGAGTTTGGGTAAACTCTGGGAGTTGGTGATGGACAGGGAAGCCTGGCATGCTGCAGTTCATGGGGTCGCAAAGAGTCGGACACGGACACGACTGAACGACTGAACTGAACTGAACTGAGTGTCCTAGAGTGCTTAGCATTAGTGAGAATCACGACAGATATGTGAATTGGATACTTCAGAAGAGAAAAATCTGTTACAGCAAAATGAACAAGTAGAATCTCTACCAACCAATTTCATACATGCATTCTGATGCATGTGCTTTTTGAGATGGTATGATTAATTATGCATACCTGGTGTATATTCATACCTGGTGTAGATACTTAATTATATATATTTAATTAAACATGATACTTCCTTATCTTAAAATCCTTAAAAATCCAATCAACTCATAGTTCCAAGAGTAGAAATACTTACCAGATTTGTTTGTGAGAACAGAATATTTTCTCGATCTGCTAACCTGACCTTATATACCTTTTATAAGAGAGACAAACTAACCACTGCCTTTTTTATTGCTTAGGTTAACCTAGCATTTCATTACATTGTGTTCATTCATTATTATAGAAGGGCTTATTTATGGGGAAATTATTTGCAGAGGTAACTCACTGTGTCACCCTTATAATCTGGTTACTACTGGCCCAGAGCTGCTGAGAGACAGTGGTCCCCATGACCTCAGAGCATCTTGTGGGTATGGGAGGTAAGTACTGGGCCAGACATTTACAATGTGGCTTTTTAATTTCATTGAAGTTTTGTGGATTCCTGATTGAATTCCCATGTATATGCCTGAGTGAAGCCCAGCATGCAAATAACTTGTGTTTGAATTTTAAATCTTTGTCCTATACATTTTCTAAACAGCAAGAGCTGTGCAGGACAGAAAACCTAACCTGAAGGTAATGTGCTGCTGTTGCTGCTGCTAAGTCGCTTCAGTCGTGTCCGACTCTGTGCGACCCCATGGACGTCAGCCCACCAGGCTTTCCCGTCCCTGGGATTCTCCAGGCAAGAACACTGGAGTGGGTTGCCATTTCCTTCTCCAATGCATGAAAGTGAAAACTGAAAGT
>NW_011483790.1:51657-55131 GCF_000754665.1 Bison bison bison | reverse complement strand
AGAGAACTATGATCCCACAAGCTGTGCATTCATCAAAAAAGAAAGGGAAGACTAGATGAGGACCTTTTGGGCTTCTGGGAGAGTTCCTACTCAGATGCTCCCCTACAGGAAGGCCCTGCTGGGAGTGGGGAAGGTGTCCTCTGGGCTCTCAACCTTGCCAGGACCAATAAAGAGCATGGAGACCAGATAGCTGACCTAGCCCATAGACACAGTAGAGTCAGGAAACTCTTCTTTCAAAGCAGTCTAGGAAAATTCTCATCCATATGATTTTTTTTTTTTTTTCTGCTGCCAATAACTTGACACCCACATTTTTGATTCTGCCTTGCTGAAAAAACAGCACGTCTTTAGAGGAGGGGTCGCTATCATTTTGAGAGGTTAGAAATCCTGCCCCTCTCTTTTCTTCTCTTTTGCCCTTTTTGTAGCTCAGCAGATCTCAACCACTCCCTAAAGGACAGTTTGAAAATTTGTGGGCTTTCTTTTTGTAAGTGATGGAGGGGGTCACCGAGGGCCCTAATGGGTATGGCAGGGGAACAAGACATCCTTCAAAGTATAGCCTGCAGAGTGAAGAGCTGTCCTTCCTCCAGATTCTCAAGTATCCCCTAGGACCTTCATGTAGGTGATAACTTGTATTTAATTATCTGAGCCTAGAATTTAATACAGTTAAAAAAGCGACTTTAATATACAATGAACTTTCTAGGAATGCAATTACAGTTCTGTGTGAATTCAGGGAAGATTGACTTTGCTACCAAGAGTTGTTCAACATTTTGTTAAGTCACTTCATTGATGGCAACACGCTGGAGGTAGTTGAGTCACCAACTCAGCACCTGTATCAACCGGCATTTGTAGCAGTTCCAGCCCTGTGATTCTATGGATAAGTGCTAGCATCTGCCTACTTCGTCATGACTTCAACACTCACACGTTAAAATACTGTTTATGTTCTTTTACTACAAATTACTTTTTTTTTTCTTTCTTATGCTACAGTCAGGGAAGCATTTTTTTTTTTAAAGTTCTGTGTGTAGGTAGGTTATTTCCTTTATGAGTTTCAATTCAGCATAGTAAAGGACTCATGACAAGATGTTTGAAGGGCTGAAGGTTGAGAACTTCAGTTCTAATCAGTCTCATAGTATTTAGCTTTTCCCCACCCCTTCCCAGGACAAGTCAGAAAGAAATCCCTCCCCTCCCCCCCCCCCCCAACGCGCCCCACAAAAGAGCCTTCTGTCTCCTCTGGCAGCCCAAACTCATCCCCATGAACCATACACACACGTGTGCGTGCACACATGCACATTTCTTCCTCCACCAGACAGACAATAGCTTGGAGCCTCTGGAACTGTCAAAAGGCCTGCACTTGCCCCGTTGTCTCTAGAGCGCCCAGTTTTTCCTTAGTCAAGAAATATTGATGGCTAGGCCCTGCTGGAGCGGAGATAATGCTGGCTTCTGCCCACTTGGAGGTTCTTTATTCTCCGGTCTTTTTTCTGTCCCCGCCCCCCCACCTACTTCAATTTCTCTCCTTGACGTTACCCTCCCCTTCTTTTGCTTCCAGTCCTCCCTCTGCGTTCCCTCCCCCGGCAGGCGAGTAGCCTCGCTGCTGGACCCGCGGAGCCGCTCTGGTCTCCAGCTTCGTCTTCTCTATCCAACAACTCCTGTCGCGCTGAGGTGGCTCCCGGCCTTCACCCCCGCCCCTCCCCGCCCCTCCGCTGTCTGACCCTGGCTTCTCCTTTCTCTCCCACCCGTCTCGTCCTGCCCCCGGTCGTCGGCTTCAGCCTCTTCCGTCTCACCCCAACCAGGGCTGCTTCTCTTTGTGCAGCCGTTTCTCCACCTGCATCCCAGGCTCCCTGTCTCAGCGCCAGCTCCTCGGCTTTTGGCTCGGGCCCCCTCGCCCCCTCCTCAGCTCCCAGTGGTCTGGCCCGCGGGTCCCCGCGCGCGTGTGTGTGCGGGTGCACCGGCGCCCCTCTCCCTTCCCTCGGAGCCCCGCTCCCCCGCCGCCCGCCCCCCAGCGCTGTGGGCGGTCCAGGGCGGGGCCGGGATCCGGGGCGGCTCCCGGGGTTTGGGTTGTGGGAGGTGCCCTCTCCCCGGTCTCCCCCTCTTCCCCCCGCCCTGTCTCCTCCCGCACCCTCCTTCTTCCCTCCGCCCGGGAGCTTTCCCGGTCCCCGGCGCCGCCTCCTTCCCTCCCGGCTCCCCGCTCCCGCGGCCGCCGCCGCCCCGGGGAAGGAGAGACGGGGGTGGGGTTTGGGGGAGGTGAGACCGGAGGGAGAGACCCTGGCCGGGCTGGAAAGCGGATTCGCGGGGAGGAGGGTCGGGAGGAGGGGAAGGTGGAGCAAGGGAGGAGGGGGGAGCCGGGAGGAGCGGCCGGGCCTGGGGCCTTGAGGCCCGGGAGAGCCGGGGAGCCGGGCCGGCGCGCCAAGGTAAGAGCCAGGGCCCGGGGGAGGCCGGGCTTGCAGAGGGGCGCGCGGGGAGGGAACGAGCCGAGGGCTGGGGGGCCAGAGGAGCGGCGGGGAAGGGAACCGGGAGCCGCGAGGCGGCCGATCCGGGGAGCGCGGGGCAGCCGGGCTCGGGCGAGCCGCCGGGGCCCGGGGAGAGGAGGTGGTGAGAGGTGGAGTCCCGGGAGGGTGGGGGGAGGGTGGGGACAGGCTCTCTCTCCTCCTCTCCCCCCACCCGGCGCCGGGCTCCGCCCCCGCCTCCTCCGCCGGGCGCTCTCCCGGTCCCGGGGCTGAGCCGGGTCGGAGCCCGCGAGGCGACCGGAGGGAGGCCAGGCCGCCTCCCGGGTCCGATCCTCACTGCCGCCTCTCACTCAGATGCTGCTGTTGCTGCTGCTGGCGCCGCTCTTTCTCCGCCCCCCGGGCGCGGGCGGGGCGCAGACCCCCAACGCCACCTCTGAAGGCGCACCCTTCTCCGGCGACCTCGGGCACCCCGCCACCCCACTCCCCGTTTCCTTGCATCCCCCCTACTCTCCCGTCAGCCCTACATGGCATCGGGGCCTGGCAACCCTGTCTGCTCAGCCCCACTTTACTACTCCTGACCTCCTTTCCATCATCCTTCATTATTACCCAGCACCCCCTTTCTCTGCCCCCTATTACTACACTAGGCCACCTTTTGTGACCCGCATTGTCCCCCCTCGCCCCTCTTTCCCGGGCCCACATTGCTACCTCAGTTCCGCTTTTTCCTTGGTCCTACATTGCTGCCCAGGTGGCCTTGGAAGACACCCCTCTCCTCTCATCCTCATTCAACCAGATTCTCCTTTAGTCTTTTCTTACCAAAGTCATTTGCATATCATACCCTTTCATAATTTCTTACTTTTCTCCATTACCCCAACCAGCATCCTTCCCTTCCCACTTGTGGGCTCCCTATAGCCTTAACCCTGGCCCATTCCGCTGTGCCCTTTAGCCCAAGGCTTCCTACTCCTCCCCTCTCCCACCCTCCAGCACCTCATCCCAGCACTGTCCTCCACCTGCCCCCTAGACCCCGCCCTACACTCCC
>NW_011483790.1:46228-50735 GCF_000754665.1 Bison bison bison | reverse complement strand
TTTCTTTTCTGAATGTAGATGCTTATAGGGTTAAGGGCGGACTGGAAACTAGAGAAGTTATCTTTTTAATACCTGATTTCCCGCAGAGTAGGATGCTTGTGGACTCAAACTCAAAGCTGAGCCCCCTCCCTCTCTCTAAGGGGAAGGAGCCTTCTTCAACTCGCCTCTCTCTTTATTTTCCTGTCTCCACAGTCCGAATCTGCTCCAAGTCTTATTTGACCCTGGAAAATGGGAAGGTTTTCCTGACGGGTGGGGACCTCCCAGCTCTGGACGGAGCCCGGGTGGATTTCCGATGTGACCCCGACTTTCATCTGGTGGGCAGCTCCCGGAGCATCTGTAGTCAGGGCCAGTGGAGCATCCCCAAGCCCCACTGCCAGGGTGAGGGGAACAGCTGCCTGCATGCAGCGGATGAGGACGCTTGTCAGAGGATGGGAGCGGGGTGGGAATGGGTGGTGGGGAGAAGAGGGTGCTTTGGGGAGGCAGAGGTGAATGCTCCACTCTTTCCTCCATCCACTTGCCTCAGACTTCCTCCTGAAGTTCCCCATTTCCACTTTATGCTGAGGGCTTCCTTCTTTTACCTTTCTCTTGTTAATATCTTCCCCATGCTTTCAACCCTTGGGTCTCACATTTTCTTCTTTCCTTTATGAATCTCACCCTCCATCACCCTTCTTAAGATTCAAATACTACAGTTTCCCCCAGCCTCAGTCCCTTTCTGTAAACTTAACATTTCCTATGCATGATCCTCTTCTAGAATTGATCTCTCTCCATTCATTATATGCCTGAATTATTGTAAAGACTCAGCAATAAACCATATGTCATATTTAGAAAAATTAATAAGATTGAAAAGAATATCCAGGGTGGAAAATTATCAGGGTAAAAATTAAAAGACTTCAAAGTGGGGGCAGAATTGTCAGAACATTAAGAACAATCCAGGGATGGGGAAGGAAGAGGACAGTCTTTTTTCTATACTTCCCAGACAACCTCCATCATTCCCCAAGGGAATCTGTCTTGTGTCCATTACCTGTTTCTCCATCTGGTTCTGCAAACTTCCCACATTCCTGGGCTCCCAGATTCTCCCTCTGCAATCTTCTCTCCTGGGATGCAGGCATACCTCACACTTCCTCTACCTTTGTAGACCCTCTGCCTCTCGAGATGCTTGGACCTGGCTTTCTTCATTTTAATTATTCTGTTTGTGGTTTACCACTCCATTCTGGGAAGTGGGAGTCCCATCCAGGGATGAATTAACTATGACACTAACAAAATTTAAGCTCCAGGGTTTCTTATGCAGGCCTCTTCTTGTGCTCGAAAAGAAAAACGTAGAGGGTTTAATAATGTGTTCACGTGGTCACAGGGTTTTGTAAAAACTGCCAAAGTAAGATATTTTAACAGCAGTAGCTTCAAGTCGATCGCATTTGTAATTTTTTTTCTCTTAAAGAGAGACCCCCAAATTTTATAATATTTAGGCTCCACAAAACCAGGATCTGCCCATGTCTTAGCTGTTGGCACTCCTGTCTCATATTCTGTTGTCCTATGAAAAATAAAAGAAGAAAACCACAAATCATGACCCACAGCCCCACTTGCTCTTATTCCCAGGCACCCTCCCCTCAGAAACGCAGGCTTCTGCTCCCCCCTGGTCTTCTTCGGCATGGACTGGTGTGGGAGGGGGCTGGGGATCAGGCCTGGGAAGCCGGGCTCCACTGGTAACTCTTCTCTGATCCCCGTCTTTCCTGCTGCCAGTGAATCGAACGCCACACTCAGGTGAGATCAGAAACCCTCATCGCGTGCACTGCAATCCTCTTACCCCTCACTCTTCACCCTCCACCTCCAGGGATTCTGCCCCTTAGGTTGTGGGTTCTCATCCTCCCCATCCCTGCCCCACCTTCCCCTACTCACCCCAGTCCCCAGTACGCGGCCGGCCCTTTCTTTCCCTACCTGTTTCCAGCCTCCAGTCCCGGTTTTCTGAGAGGCTGCGGTCCCTCCCATCTCCCTGCCTGGCTGCACCCCCCTCGGCTCCGCCTCCTCCAGACTCCGCTTCTGCCAAATGGCAGAGCCCCAGCAGGGGGCGGCAGAGTGCTGGGAGACCCGGAGCGTCCACCTCGCCTGCCCCGGTGGGGTTCCTTCCGACCTTCTCTGGAACCTTTCCTGCCTGCCCCCTTACTAGGATTTCACCTGCTGACTCCATCAGCCCGGCCCACCCATATCACCCACTGCCAGGCCTCACTCTCCCTTACCTTCAGCGCCTCCCCACATCCTTCCCTTCCCTACGCCCTTTCCCTTCTCTTTCATCTCAGTTCCTTCTCCCACCACCCTTTCTCTGTCCAGACTCTGTCCACCCAGTTCCTTGTTCTCTTGCTCTGTCCACATCATCCGCACCCCCCCACTTCCACGCCTTTACCCCAGCCTTCCCCTCCCAGCTCTCCCTTTCTCTCCAAAACCGTTCCCATCGCCCTCTTCCCCACCCCTCAGCCCTTCACCCCATCTATTCACACCCCCATTAAGACGCTCAGGTGCCAGCCCCTTTTCTCTCGCGTCCCTCTCTCGTCCTCGCGTCTCCATCCCTCGCCCCTCAGAGCTTCAGCCACCCGCGGTTCCCTCCGCCCACCCCGCCCTCCTGGCACACCCCTTGCCCTCTTTCCTCCTCCCCGAACGTTCCCTTAGGTTGGGACCCTCCACTTCCCCGTCCGTCCCTGTCACCCTGGGGGTCGCGGCCGCCCTCTCCTCCCCTCCCCTCAGACTGAGGTTCCCTCAGCCGCTCTCGCCTCGGTCCCCGCCCCCCTGCCTCCCTCCCCCAACTCGGTCCCCCCACCCCCTCCCCGCCGCCGCGCGCCGCCCGTGACGTCAGAGCCCCCTCCCAGCCCTGCCTCTCCCTCCGCCTACCTCCCCTCGGTCGGTCAGTCAGTCCGCGAGGAGAGTCCGCGGTGGCGGCGGCGGTGGCGGTGGCGGGAGCCAGAGCCGTGGGGGCCGTAGGAGGCCAACCTTCCCTGCTTTCCCGAGACCCTATCTCCCTCCTCCGCACAAAACCAGGGATGGAGGCGCCTCCCCGAGAGCCCCTCAGCAGCCCTCCCCAGGAAAAGTGTCCCCCCTGAGCTCGTCCCCCTCCGCAAGCAGCTCCCACCCCCTCGCCCGCCCCCTGCCATGGGTCCGGGGGCCCCCTCTCCCGGGGTTGGGTGGCCACTGCTGGTCCTGGTGGTGCTGGCGGTGGGGGTGACTCTGGTGCGGGCCTCCCACTCCCCTCATCTCCCGCGGCCTCACCCGCGGGTCCCCCCGCACCCCTCCTCAGAACGGCGCGCTGTGTACATCGGGGCGCTGTTTCCCATGAGCGGGGGCTGGCCGGGGGGCCAGGCCTGCCAGCCCGCGGTGGAGATGGCGCTGGAGGACGTGAATAGCCGCAGGGACATCCTGCCGGACTATGAGCTCAAGCTCATCCACCACGACAGCAAGGTAGCCCCGGACAGGGGAGTGGGTGGGTGGGGGGGGTGGATCGCTAGGTAGTCACACATAGGAGGGGCCTGCTGCACGTGCCTTAGTCTGAGTCGCGTCTGCGATTGCCAGGCAGACCCCTCCTATGTGTGACTAGCTGGAGATAGGCGGGGGTTGTGGGAGCTTGGGGAGAGTGGCAGAGGCTGGAGGTTCAAGATGAGGGTCTAGGGGTTCGAGGTGGTTAATCACGCTGCAAGGCAGACCCTTCTGTTCTCCGAGACCCCTGGAAGTGCCCAAGTCGAGGGTAGCTGGAGAAACTGGTGATGGCTTTAGGGAACAAGCCGATCTGGTTCCTCCCGGGAGTAAACTAACCCTGGGGTGGGTTGGGGGATGGAGGGAATGGAGCTGGATCAGGGGTTTACATTTACCATGGTAACAAGGTAAATCTTGGCAGCAGGTTGGAGCGGAAGGAATAGGGACCCAATCAGGAAAATGTTGAGGGACTTGAGTGCTCTAGTTTATTTATCACAACAAACAGCACGGAAGCTTGGGTCCCCACCTGACTCTTTCTCATCCCTCCGTCTGCAACCCTGTTGTGGATTCCTAGATCGTGGAATTGTTTTGTGGTCTACTGTAGTCAGGAAGGCTAATGGTCAAGAGATGGGTAGAGGCGCTAGGAAAATGAAGGGGATTAGAGGTCTACACAGGAGCCCCCACAAGAGCATGGGGATGGCAAGAAGTCAGAATGCAGGGAGGAGAAAGAACAGGAAAGAATGGCAGTGGGGGAGGGGGGCCAGCAAGAGGAGTGGTGACAGCCTGAGACCCTGGGGTGTCTTGTGGAACTTGGCTCTTGAGTTTGTCTTCCCTGCAGCATTGTGGCCTTTTAAGATGTGAGAAGGGAAATGGAATGTAGGGTTAGGGAGAGGGGGAAGTGGGAGAGGGGAAAAGGTCCAGGGGTAATAGGGGGTAGTTCTGTAAGATTCCTTTCCCACCCCAGTCCCCCCATGAATGACTAGGAGTATGGGGGAGGATGTGTCCCAGGCAAGCAAGGTGATTTGGGACCTCAAATCTATCATTTCTCCCAGAA
>NW_011483790.1:41884-46128 GCF_000754665.1 Bison bison bison | reverse complement strand
CCCAGAAGGCCCCAGAGACTTAAGGGTTTGGGGGAGAGTGAAAGAGCACAGGGGTGGGTGAGCATCTGGTGATCTTACACCTGGGGTGGACTGGGCATTTATAGTCGTTCTTTAGAACAGCAGTGTACACCTAGAAATACCTGTGTGAGGGAGGAGGGGGCAGAGGTGGGGCTGAAGATGGGATGCTTGAGTAGGAGAGGGTACAAGGACTCTTCTGGAACTTTGAATCTCTTCTGACACTTTCACAGTGATTCTCAAACTTCAGTGTACCTAAGCCTCACCAGAGAAGTTTGTTAAGAATCCAGATTCTAATTCCTCGGTCAGGGATGAGTCCCAAGGGTCTGCATTTTCACCAATAAAAATCTTATGTGGCTAACCCCAGGATGCCTATAGGAAGGGTAGCAGGACACAGGAAAAGAACTAGTTAGTGTAGGAGAGGCAGGATGAGAAAGAGGGTCAGATCCCATGGAGGAGTCAGTTTAGAAGAATGGTAATTGGCTATGGGAGTGGGAATCTGGGGAGAGGGACAGGGAGGGATGGGTGCAGGCTTTAGGATAAGGGATCGTATGGGGAGCTAGGGGAGCCCTGGGTGTGAGCTCCAGCTCATCCACCATGACAGGTGATTCCCTGGAGGTGTTGGGGAGCAGATGGGGACCTGAGAGAAGGGAGATGGAGGAGAAAATAGCAGAGGCGGCGAGGGGGAGATGAAAAGGCAGACAAACTGGAATGTGTCGTTTCCTGCCTGCAAATCCGGATCCTTGCTCCTTGGGAGAGAGAGGAAAGGAGAGAGAGGAAGACAGTTCTGGTCTATTGGGGAGAGGGTGAGAATCATGTGGCCAAGGGAGTGTGCAGTGATGGATAGAGTGTGGAAGGGGGAAGGAGTGCAAGAGAATGTAGGGAAGGAAACAGGAAACAGAAGGAAAGACATTAGGGTCCTGTACATTGCCCTGTTTGTCCGTTTCTTATGTGTTCTTATATGTCCTCATGGTTCCTAATAACCTCCCCTCAGACAAGAAAGGGAGGACCACTGAGGACCCTTGGGAGAAGCTGGGGGCAGGATCTGGAGTGATAGATGCAGGAAGCTGGGACGTGAGGATGGTAAAGATACACAAAGATGCCCAAGTGAGAGGGATGCAGAACCTTCAAAACATGCAGTTGAGCAGGCACTGAACACTGCCCTTAGCAGGGGTAGGCCTGGGTGGGCAGCAGGGAGTTTCTATGGGCCAGCCTCCCCTGACTCCCCCTTCTCCAACTTCCCACCGTGTCCCAAATGTCAGGCCTCAGTGGGAAGTGAGCAGGCCCTAGGGGGCCTTCTTTATTTCCTTCTACTTGCCCTGCCCTCCATCACCCTCCCCAGTCCTCCTGTCTGTCCCCTCTGCCCTGGCTCCCCACTGGCTTCCATTTCTTCCCCGCTTCCTTTGGGGCTCCAGCAGCTTCTGAAATGTCATATTTCAGCAGGAGGGGAACAGGCAGTGGGAGCCCCACGGCTGGCTGTTCCTCCCCTCACTTCCCCTCCGCCCCTCTAGCTCTCTGCATTGTTTACTTTCCCAGCTCTGTCCCTCTCTTGCAGGCACCCCTGAAAGCATCTGGTTTCTCAAGCATCCCATTCTATTTATTCTCCCCAGCTCTTCCCTCATCCTTGTTTCTCCCCACCCCCTTCTGCCCCTGAATGTCTTTTTTTCCCAATGCACCAAATGTCAGAGCCCAGCAGGAGGGCATGAATCCACTGAGCCAGGACCCACTGGGGGTCTGTCCCTGTTCTCTCCTGTTTGTGTGTCTCTAGCCCTGATAAGAGAAGAGGGAAGAAAAAAAAACTAGCAGGTGGGAGAGGGAGTTTGCAGAGGTGAGGGAGGACTTTTCATAATATGGTTTTCAAAAGGCTGTCTGGGGACTTGGGGGAAAATTTATTCATATTCCTGCAGACTCTTTTCTACTCACAGGTGTTTGGAGCATAGAAACCTAAGGAAAAGGGGAGGGGGTCGTCGAGGGAAGGTGGGCTAGGGGGTGTCTGAGGATGCACTGAGAGGAGGGAAGGCAGTGTTTGCATGCACACTGGCAGAGGGCATGCAGGAGAGGGTGTGGGTAAGGTGCCAGGTGGGAGGCAGAGAAGGGTGTTTCACGAATGAGGGGAAAGGAGACTCAGGAAAGAGAAGAAATGGGGATAATGAGAAGAGATTCAGCAGGGGGATGGGTAACTAGGCAAGTGACTAGGTTGTTGGGGAAAAGAAGAGAGTAGGAATTGCAGGGAGGGGAGGAGCCCTGGGGTAGCTTTCCATCACCCCCTCCATCCTCGCCCTCGTGCAGTGTGACCCGGGCCAAGCCACCAAGTACCTGTACGAGCTGCTCTACAACGACCCCATCAAGATCATCCTCATGCCTGGCTGCAGCTCTGTCTCCACGCTCGTGGCTGAGGCTGCCAGGATGTGGAACCTCATTGTGGTACGCGGGGCCCTGAGGGCCAGAAGGTGGGGCTGTCCCGTCTTGGGCCATTTACAAAAGAGGGGGGTGTATTGAGGACCACAGTGGCCATGCTTCCAAAATCAGAGTCATTTGGAGACCTGAGCTAGTTGGCCTGCTAGCAGCAGTGGCCTGACAGGGCTGCAGCTGACCTGCTTACCATCAGAAGGAATGGAAGGCAGATGAGTGAAAGGGTACCCTGAGGGAGGGGGCTTTTGAGAATCACTTTTCCTTGGGCAGAAGTAGGGAGGCTTGGTGAGAGTGAGGGAGAGAAGCCCAGAGGCAGGGAAGGGTGGAAGGAGCTCTCTTAGTGAGGCTGCCAGGAACACACTGGGACAGAAGGCTGTCCCTCCTCTCGTAGCTTTCCTACGGCTCCAGCTCACCGGCCCTGTCGAACCGACAACGCTTTCCTACCTTCTTCCGAACTCACCCGTCGGCCACACTCCACAATCCCACCCGGGTGAAACTCTTCGAGAAGTGGGGCTGGAAGAAGATCGCCACCATCCAGCAGACCACTGAGGTCTTCACCTCGGTGAGGATGGATGGGGTGATGGGTGCCTGGGCTCAAATCCCAGCCCAGAGGGATGCGACACGGGATTCCTTTTGGGGGCAAAGACCTTGGTTCTTTATCAAGAGAGGACACATTCTGAGTGGGCTAAGTGCATACTCTTCCTGTAACCAGAGGAGTGAACCAGCTGGGTTTTCAGGACGCTCTCCAACTTTTTGATTTTAGGATCTTTAATTTTTCCCTGCTTTGTGCCTCTATCCCCCAGACAGATAGACTCCAAGCAACCCAGTTCTATTAAAGTAGGTTCATTTTAAAGTTGAAGTAAGATGAGGGAGAGAATATGAAACTAGAACCTGGGGAGGTAGTAGATTCCAGAGGCACTCCAGGGGAGGTGGTGGGCGTGTGTGATGGGAAGAGAGGGAATAGAGAGGGAGCCAGGGAGGAGGGAGAGAAGAGAGAGGCAGACAGACACGTGCATGCATGTGGTTCGTAATTGACGCGGAGGTGCAGACGTGCAGGGAGAGGTGGAGGGGGAAAAGGGAGACTTGAGGGGGGTAGAAAGGAAATACCTGGCTCTTTACCCGAAGAAGACAGTCTGCTCCCTCTCTTTAATTCTGTTCTTTGGGTCCTCTGTTCACTCTCATGTTCGGTGACTCTTTAATCCTCCCCCAACCTTCTCAGTGACTCAGGACATTCTCTGATCCTTTTGTCTATCTGCCCACTTGCCTCTTGAGGTTGACATCATCCTGCCTAGACCAGACTCTGCCTTGTCTTTTCCTGGTTCTTCTGTTTTCCTTTCCCCAATTGTTGCTGTCAGGCAGGGGTGGGGTGATGGGGTGACTTCCCTGGACTCAGAGCCTCAGGAGGGATTCACCAAGTACCTTCCTAGCAGGAAGCCATGTCCTAAGACCCCAGAAGCTCTCCTTCAAACTCTTCCCACAGGGGACAGAGCTGTTGGTTCAGAAAGGCTCTTCCTTTGTTCTGAGTATGTGGTCCCAGGTGACACCTCCAGGCTTTACTCCACTGTGCACCCTGTGCTTCCTCTGTTTGTTCCTCATCCCCTCCCAAGACTCTGGACGACCTGGAGGAACGGGTTAAGGAGGCTGGAATCGAGATTACCTTCCGTCAGAGTTTCTTCTCAGATCCAGCTGTGCCCGTCAAAAACCTTAAGGTGGGCTGGTGGGGGCTGGTGGGCCCAGCCTGTAAGGGTCTGGGTGGGGGGAACAATAGTGGGTGGGAAAAGAGGCAGACAGGGACGGGTTGGATTTTTTTTTTTTTT
>NW_011483790.1:10224-41784 GCF_000754665.1 Bison bison bison | reverse complement strand
TTTTTTTGGTATTGGAATATAATTGACACACAGTGTTGTATAAATTTAAGAAGTGTAATGTGTTGATTTGGTACATTAATCTATTGCAGTTTGATTACCATTGTAGCGTTAGCTAACACCTGCATCAAGTCACATAATTTTGATTCTTTGAGGCAGAAGCATCTCCCGGGGAAGGTTAGCTTCATCCTGTAGTTGACATTTATCCACTACTCATCAAACAGAACCCTACACTGAGTGCCTTGGGACAGGAAGTCAAAGCTGTGAAAGTGCTTGCCTTGGCCCCTTCCTGCATCCCTCAGGAGCTCTATTCTTTCTCCATTCCATAGCGCCAGGATGCCCGGATCATCGTGGGACTTTTCTATGAGACTGAAGCCCGGAAAGTTTTTTGTGAGGTGGAGTTGGAATCTGAGAAAGGAGGGGTGCTGGGTGGGCTCTTTGCCTTGGGTGTCTCCTGGGCTCTCCTCTTTGCCTCTCTGAGCAAATGATCAGTGGATAAGATTAATATGAAATTCCTGTCTGTTGGCTCTGACTCCACATCTTGGCCTCTCACACACGTGACACTCTCTCCAGGTCTCATTTTCCTATCACTTTGTGTTTCCAGAGGAGCCGGAAGAATCTCATCTTTCCTGTCTGGCTGGAAATGGCCACTCAGAAATAGAGGCTGGGAGACACTTAGAAGGAGAAGTAGTTGAACCTTCCCTATTACCCCCAGACTTGTAGATTTCTCTTTTCAATGCTCTGCTTTTCTCTGAATCCAAAGAGGCTGAATAGTGTCCTGTGAGATAAGACAAAGCAATGAAACGAAGACCCAGCCCCACTCCTCCTCTGCACTCAGGTGTACAAGGAGCGGCTCTTTGGGAAGAAGTATGTCTGGTTCCTCATCGGGTGGTATGCTGACAATTGGTTCAAGATCTATGACCCATCCATCAACTGCACAGTTGACGAGATGACCGAGGCGGTGGAGGGCCACATCACCACTGAGATCGTCATGCTGAACCCGGCCAACACTCGCAGCATTTCCAACATGGTGAGTGTGTGAGGACTTAGAAGATGGCCTCTGGGCAGGAGGAAGGGACTGAGGGAGTCTCTTAGGTGGGGAGCAGGTATGGGGCTTGGAGGTTTAGGAGGGCAAGGGGCCTCTGCTCATCCTCAACTTGTGCATTGTGTTTTCTATGGATTCCATCTCTGCCATGACTTCCTTGGGCAGGAAAGAGGGACTTAAGAGAGTGGTACGTTCAGCGGGCCCCTGATGAGTTGCAGGGCTGTTACCATGGAAACAAGGAGCAGTTGGCAAGAAGTCAAATGAGGGAGAGGTATTAATGACAATATAGATGCTGCATCTGCAATCACACCTTTATAGCAGCGCTGTTCCTGGGCAAAAATTCATTTTATTTTCTTGGTGACTTCAGAGCACTTTAGAGTTGCTTAGTATTCACTCTTGATTGATACTCAATTAGCTTGGCTCCTGATGCTTTTTAAAAAATGATTTTCTTTTAGAATTTTAAATGCAGAAGGGATTTTTGAAGTCAGTTAGCTGCAGATAGCTGGTTAGTGACAGATCTTGGGCTAAAAGACACACTGGTTGATGTGGGAATCAGCCTAGAGGTGAGGGGCACAAGTGGGTAGGGTGTGGTGTGGTGGGGAGCCTCCTTTCTGGTTCAGGACTGCACTAAAGAGTATGAGAATCTTGGCTGAGCTTGATAGGGAAACCTATGTGTCTGCTTATTATTCAGGTACAGCCCCAGATCTGGAATACCTACCTTGGAGAGCATTCTAGGAGCACGTGAATAACTGTAAAACCATATGAATATCTTATTTATTTTTTATTTTTTTGGCCACACTGCGAGGCATGTAGGATCTTAATTCCTGGATGAGGGATTGAACCCATGGCCCTTGCATCAGAAGTGTGGAATTTTAACCCCTGGACTGCCATGGAAGTCCTGAGAATATCTTATCTTTTTAAGATGCTGTAGTAATAATCACTTTTATATAGTAAACCAGGAGCTTAGACACATGATTTCAGTGACTCTCATAGTGATATTCTGATGTAGATTTTTCATTTCTATCTTATAGACCAAGAAATTGAGACTCAGAGAGGTTAAGTGATTTATCACAGGTCACCAGCTGCTGAGTGGTGAAGCTGGAATTGAATTCTAGTTGAATCTAACTCGAAACCATCTGCTCTGTAACCTCCCATGGAAAACCTTGAAGTCTCACTAAAAAGCTTGCCCTTATATCAGCTAACACTGTTTAGCAGATGACAGTTCTTGAGCAAGAGAGAGATAAGATTCAGGAAGTTTATTCTGGCAGTGGATTGTGATGGAAGGGTCAGTTGCTATGTGTACTTTAATCATGGATACTGTGCTGTGACATTTTCAAGGGATCTTGTTGAAAAATTATGATAGAAAAATTCTGCCATGTCGTTTCCATGTAGATCACCTGAGAGGTGAGTTGTCCTGAGACCCTGGGGAAGTAGAGGAGGTGGTAACTGAAGCCAGAAAAGCTGGTTGGTGCGCTGAGCCCAGGACCTGCCAATAGTGCCTTCTGCTCCTCTGCCCTGATAGGAAACAGGGATTTAGTTGGGCGTATATAGGCCCCTGGGCTTTTGAGTTGGAGGATCTCTTTCTACTCTTGGTCTCTAGAGAAAGATGGTGCCTGCCTTTGAGGTCTAGAGGTATTGCTAGGCCTGCTTGATAGCCTAAAATGCCAGATGAAGAGGCCAAGATTTTTCAGAGTGTAGAAGCCATCTTAATAATTAACTAGACACAAGGTTATAGATGGATCAGATAGGACCAAGAGAAGTGGATCGGAATCAAGGGTGGAGCCTACGACCCAGAACCGAGGAGATTTAGAAGAAAAGCAGAGTTGTCTTCTCTCTGTAAGGAAGGCCTTGCATTTAGATCAGTAGTTCTCAAACTTTAGTCTGTATCAGAACCATGACTGGGCTCTTCCCTTGGAAGTTCTGATTCAGTGTGTCTAGAGTGGGACTGGAACTTAATACATTTCAACAAGTTCCCTGAGATGTTGATGCCACTGGTCTGGGGACCACACTTTGAGGCCTGGTAGTGCAGTGTTTTTCAATCAGAGGTTGCAATATTTAGGGAAGTTTTGGTTGTCACAACTGGTTTCTAATGAGTTGGCCAGGAATACTACTTCTTTTTTTTAAATATTTGTTTGGTTGTGTTGGGTCTTAGTTGTGGCATTCGAACTCTTAGTTGTGGCATGTGAGGTCTAGTTTCCTGACCAGGGATCGATCCCCAGCCCCCTGTATTGGGAATGTGGAGTCTTAGCTGCTGGACCACCAGGGAAGTCCCCAGGAATACTTCTAAATAACTTACAATGCAAAGGATCATCCCCACAACAAAGGATTATCCTGCTCAACATGTCAATAGTGCAGAGACTGAGAAATTCTGGTTTAGAGAAAGAGTTTTTAGGAGCCATATATGGGAGAGTGGATTAGAGTGGTTTTGGAGAAAAATAGCTCCAGGCTGGAGCTGTACTAGAGCTCAGGTATGAGGCAGTATACCTGGGGATAAGATATGGGGACTTCTTTGGCATTCCAGCAGTTAAGACTCCATGCTTCCAGTTCAGGGCAGGAGGGTTCCATCCCTGGTCAGGAAAATATCCAACATGCCACCAGGAGAGGCCAAAAAATAAAAATTAATTAAATAAATGATTTTAAAGAGTCTGGAAAATTAAAAAAAGATTGTCAGTAAATTCTGGTTGGGATAGAGGAGTTGGGTACAATAGAAAATAAAAATCTACCTCAGGATATACATTTTAGATCACCACTGGACATCTGTTCTCACATATAGAGACTGCCAACAGGACTGTTAAAAATTTAGGATCATACATTGGTACTTGGGTAATTCATTAATAATTCACTATTTTCTATGGGTTTTGTGGAATTTTTGTCGTTTTCCTTAAGCCGCCTTATAACATTTCTATTTGAAAATATATAGCCATCATTGCTGACCCAAAGGGGAGAGACTTTTTGGTAATTTTAGTCATGCCTGAGGGCAGTGGTGCTCCCCGTATCCAAGTGTGTTAGTGGTGGTGACCGGAAGCCAGGGGAGTATGAGGATCGGGGCTGGGTAGAGTGACATGCAGAGCAGATGATTCCCTTCCTGTCTGAGTGATTTTTGGATGCAGGGTTTACTTTGAACTGAAGGCTGGATGGGCTTGGAGGCTGACAGGTTGCTCAGGCTAGTTGCTATCTGCTGAGCAGGTGCTATTGGAGAGAGACATTCCAGTTTACAGGGTAGTTGGAAGCGAATGGACTTTGAACGGATTGGAATCCCAGCTCAGCCATGTGCTAGCAGCATACCTTCAAGCAGGTGAAACTGTTCTGTGTCTCAGGTTCCTTGTCACTTTCTAAAATGAGCATATATAGTATTTACCTCATTGGGTTATCTGAGAATTAAATAAGTTGATATATACGAGGACAATAATAAGAACAATGTAGATATCAGCTATAATTATGATGAACATTATTCTGTATAAGAAGTGATATTAATGAAACATTTCAGTACAAAAGTATTAAGAGGACTCGGTGATTTGAAAGAGTCTAAGGTGATCCTAAGGTTTCAGTCCTATATACTGGGGAGTGTTGGAAAAATAAAGCTTATTCTTAGATATTTTTAATTTGAGATTACTGATTATATAGTTACAAATGCCTTAGAGACAGAGATTTAGGACTTGAAATATTGAGCTGGAATTACAGATTTGAATATTGGTAATAATGATGAGGTTGAAAGAGAAAATGTAACGTTATACTCAGCATTTTATAATGTTGTAATTTCATCCTTATAACAACTTTTCAAGGTAGTTAATATCACTCCCACTTTAAAGCCAAATAACTCCATGTGCTGTGCTTCATTGCTCAGTTGTGTCCGACTCTTTTTGACTCCATGGACTGCAGCCCGCCAGGCTCCTCTGTCCATGGGGATTCTCCAGGCAAGAATACTAGAGTGGGTTGCCATGCCCTCCTCTGGGGGATCTTCCCATCCCAGGGATCAAACCCAGGTCTCCTGCATTGCAGGCAAATTCTTTACCGACTGAGCCACCAGGGAAGCCCGAATAATTCCATAGTGAAATCTAGTAACTTGTTTGAGATTAAATAGCAGCTTGGTGGATTATTTGGAATTAGAAGGCATCTTTCCATTTATCCATCCAATGGACATTTTTCTTAAAGATGGTTTTTTGAAAAATAATTTTATTTATTTATTTATTTTGGCTGTGCTGGGTCTTCATTGCTGTGTGGGCTTTCTCTAGTTGTAGTGAGCAGGGGCTACTCTCTAGTTGTGATGTGTGGGCTTCTCATTGTGGTGGCTTCTCTTGTTGTGGAGCATGGGCTCCAAGGCATGCAGGCTTCAGTAGATGTGCTCCCAGGCTCTAGAGCACAGGCTCAATAGTTGTGGCACATGGGTTTTGTTGCTCCTTGGCATGTGGATTCTTCCTGGATCAGGGTTTGAATCCATGTCTCCAGCATTGGCAGGTAGATTCTTTACCACTGAGCCACAAGGGAAGTCCAAAGATGGTTTTTTTGGAAGCAGTTTTTAAGTTCACAGGAAAATTGAGAGGAAGACACAGAGGTTTCCTATATGCTCCCTGCCCCACTCCCTGCTTCCCCCATTATCGGCATTCCCCACCAGAGTGTTTACAGCTGATGAACCTATACTGCTACGTCATTAACACTCAATGTCCATTGTTTACAGAGGGCTCACTCTTGGTGTTGTACATTGAGTGGGTGTTGATAGATAGATAATCACATTTCATTGCCTTCATCTATAGACACTTGTTGTTTGTCCAGAATGGGTGAGGCACAGTGCTGGATGCTGAGGATTAGGAGCAGAAGAGACCCTGGTCCTGTCCTCAGGAGGAGCAGAGCGCAGGCTTCCCTGTCTTCAATCCTGGGCTGTTTCTACCTCAGCACACTGCACATCCTTTGCATTTCCCATTCCCCCGTGTCTCCAGAAAGCTGAATAGAAGGGAAAGTAGGCGGGGCATCTGGAATAGAGATTCATATTTATTCTTCATTCATCTATTCATCCCTTCATTAGAGTATGTATGTATGTTGGTCTCCTGCATTGCAGGCAGATTCTATACTGTCTGAGCCACCAGGGAAGCCCATGTATATATGTTAACACATTCCAAGTCTAAACAGAGCTGTGTGGTGCCCCTGTGTGTTAGCTGTGCCTTGTCAAGAGGTGGACACTGAGCCTTTCCTGGTATGGTTTCTGGGAGGTAAGGAAGGGCAGACATGATTTTCCCCATTATGTAGAAGACAGTTCCAAAAAAAGAAGCAATTTACTTGCAGTCATTTAGGTAAACAGTGTTACTGCCGGGTATAGAAATTCAGCTCTCTTGATCCATTTCATGACAGAGTTAAAGGAGCTCTTATTCTTTTTAGCTTTTTTGGAAAAAGAAGATGTAAGGTTGGGAGGGGTGTGAGTAGGGATTGAATAATCGACTTCAAACGTGTGAAGGGTGTTTCTGCAATCCCTAGTCTTCTGAAAACCATCCAAGAGACAGTGAACTGAAAGCACATGAGGATGGCAGGAAGTTAGCACGCTAAAGAAAAATCTTTTTGGTTGACAGAGCGAGGAAGGCTGTGGTGTCACCTTTTCTGGGCTCTTTCAGACTTGGAGGAGCTGTTAGTTCCTGCGTCAGCTCTGTTGGGAGAGTCTGAAGGCTGAGAGAACACCAATGCTGCAGCTCCTCACTGGCAGGGCCACATCTTTGCTTTGCTCTCTCTCTTTGCTTTCATTTCATTCTCTCTGCTGTTCATTATGCAGAGTATCTATTTATTAAACTTCTCTGCTTGCAGTTCTGAGCTTGCAGCTGTGTACCTAAGGCCATCGGAACCAGTTAACCCCTGCTCTAGTCTAGTAGCTTCTGATCTTTGACGCGCATGTATAGTTAAAGATGTTGAATGTACAGAGGCTCAGTCTGACAAGAACACAAACCATCCATTCAAGTCAAAGTGTCAGAGCCAGACTCAGAAGCCCACCCCACTCCAATCCTTTTGACCTGTTCTTCCCTTCCTAGACGTCCCAGGAATTTGTGGAGAAACTGACCAAACGACTAAAACGACACCCCGAGGAGACGGGAGGCTTCCAGGAGGCACCCCTAGCCTATGATGCCATCTGGGCCTTAGCACTGGCCCTCAACAAGACGTCCGGAGGGGGTGGCCGTTCGGGTGTGCGCCTGGAAGACTTCAACTACAACAACCAGACCATAACTGACCAAATCTACCGGGCAATGAACTCCTCGTCCTTTGAGGGTGTTTCCGTGAGTTACAGCAACCCCTTTGCTGGCCTCAGTCCTCCCATCTGGAGACATGCCTTCTGTCTCAGTTACCTCTCTGCAATAATCAGTCTCAGACCAGGGAAGTAGGAGCCCCCAAGCCAGAAAATCCCACAGAAGTCTAGAAGAACGATGATATATTCCATTTCTTCCAACCTCTCCCCTCACTTCTCTCAGTCCCGATATTTATGAGTCAGATGAAAATTACAGGATTTTAATAGAGGAAGCAGCCTGAAAGATCCTCTCCCTATTCCTCTTAAAGTGGGGAAATCAGCATCCAGAGGGACTTGGTGACTTGCTCAGGTCACACAGCCAGAGGCCAGGTCCCCTGGTGTTCCATCTGGGGATTTTTCCCATTCAAATCTCCTAGGTGAAGCTTCTTTTCCAAAGAATAATGTTTCTAAAATCTAGGGTATGGGCATCTGGGGTATGTCCTATATGCAGGCAAATGCCATAAATAGAATTCATTCAGAAGCTCAATTACTTCAAAAACATAAGGATTCAAAGAGGCCCTGATGTTCTCGCTTCGCTCTTGCTTTTATCCCCTTTGCCTTCCTCCACATGTTTCTCCCCCTCAGGGCCATGTGGTGTTTGATGCCAGCGGCTCTCGGATGGCATGGACGCTCATCGAGCAGCTGCAGGGTGAGCATAGGGATGTGGGGGGATGGGGAGGTCAGTTAGGGGGCCAGGCTGGGGCTGGGCTAGGATACCGTCTGGGAGGAGAACCCTGGGAGACATGAAGACACTGCCTTGGTGCCTCCCTACCTCCTGCCTGCTCTTCCGTGTTCCCCAAGCTTTTAAATAATGATGATGTTGATAATAAAAAGCTTAGCGATGGATGAATTTCTTTGAGTTGCAGTGGTTGTGCATGCAAATTGAAAACCACCACTCTTTTCCCCTAATGGCCCCCATTTTGATTTGAGAAATTTCCCTCTGGTGGGTGACTTGAGGGGTTCATGACTTGTCAGTGGCATATTCATGGACCCAAGGAAAGCTGAATCTAGGAAACATGCTATTTTTAAAGGGAACCTATTGCATTTCCTTGATATGTAAACAATTAGCTCTAATTTTTCTGCAGTACATCTAGTTTGGCTTTTCTAGATGGTATATGCTTATAACTTCACACAGTGAGGTATTTGCAAAACTTGTGAATTAGTTTTTCAACTCCACTCCACTCAGACTCTTAGAGCAGGGCCAAAAGAACCATTTCTTGGCCTCCTGTGAAAAGTTTCTTTCTTTTCCTTCTCCTGACCTCCTACATCCTCTCGGATCTTTGTAACCAGGACAAGAACGAATAGACTTCAGCCACGGTCCAAGGGCTGTGAGTTGGCTTTAGAAGAAAAAGTTATGGTAACTGGGGCAGCTCTAGAAATCTTAGGAGTGGCTGAATTTTACTTTGTGGCTTTTTAAGAGGCAGATGCAACTTGTGTAAGAAATTAGAAGCCAAGTCAATGGAAGAGAAATTTCTAAAATTAAAATGAAAGCCTCTGGGAAAATAGATCTTGTGATTCTATCAGGAGAGGAAGAATAAGCAGAAACATGTTTAAAGATTTTTAAGCCAGAATCACAGTGAGAGACATTTTCCTGAGGTGTGAGCCCATGGAATAGGTGGCAGACATCCTGTGTAGCGTTCTTCACTGAAGGGCTTAAAGCATATAAGATATTCTTGTTTGTTCGTGTGGGCTTCCCTGGTGGCTCAGCGGTAGAGAATGTGCCTGCCAATGCAGGAGACATGAGTTTGATCCCTGAACCGCGAAGATTCTCTGGAGAAGGAAATGGCAACCCACTCCAATATTCTTCTGGGAAATCCCATGGACAGAGGAGCCTGCAGGCTACAAGTCCATGGAGTCACAAAAGAGTCAGACATGACTGAGTGACTAAACAATAATTTCTTTGTGTTGCCTTGGAATCCACCCTATAGTGCTTTTCAATCAGATCACTGTTTCAAGTGGCCCCCAGATCCTTCCAAGTATCCTGTGGGGGCTCAGGTGAAGGGAGAATCAGATATGACCACAGAGATCTACTTTATGGAAGTGGGAGGTTGAGAATGCTTGGGATCAGCTCGTCAGCTACCTGTGGTTACTCCTATCATCTGTCCAGGTGGCAGCTACAAGAAGATTGGCTATTATGACAGCACCAAGGATGACCTTTCCTGGTCCAAAACAGATAAGTGGATTGGTAAGTGGGTCTTGTTTATAATTTCCTTTAACCCTTCTGAACCATTGATGAATACTATGTTTGAATGAGGGTGGGGTGGTTGGTACCATGGGGTTGAAATGAACCAGGGGCTGGGTTTCTGAGAAAAGGAATAAAACCTCCAAGATGTGGGTAGGAGAGACTGGTGCATTTGGAGAGGGTGTAGGTGGTGGGTAGCAACGCATTCTTAAAACTAGTACATTCCTGGGACGACTAGGGATTAGGTCCAGGGGGTGGGAAATGAAAACTCCATTTGGGTTTCCCAGATGTTCTGGTGACCTGATGTATCTGAATCAGCTACTTCAAGCCTCAAGTTGCCTCTTAGCTTTCTTAGGACGGTTACTTAAATTGTAGGAGAGGACGTAAAACCTCATTTAATTGTCTTCTGTTAAAATGTACTTTTTAAGGAGAGAAAGGAAGCAATTATATTCCTTGTGTGCTTGGTGGGCTAAATAATAGGAAATGGGAAATATACTCAAGGTAGGCAAAATGAGGACTCTATTGATCAAAAAAAGGCTTGGTGTCTTCAGGAGGGGGAAGGGCACAGCCATGGAAGACAGCTGCCATCTGCCCTGCCCAGCTGAAATCTAGTAGTTCTCAGCACTGCTGGAGTTCTGAATTTTTTTTTATAATTTGAATTTAGGACAGTGTTCTGTATTGCTATAAATGCTTCATGGCCTAAATTATGCCTTTTTTTTTTTTTTTAAAGCTCAGCAAATTGAAATTAGTCATTTTTTCCCCCCCCGCTTTCTGTGAATTCTGTGACAACTTTGAGCTTCCCTTTAATAATAACTGAGAAACACCTTTGGGAATATCACCTAGCTAGGGTTAAAATCACAGATCAGTTTTTTTTTTTGTTTTTTTTTAAAGAAAATTCCTCCTAAGGTTAGGAGGCCAGACTCTATTTTGAGGCACTTTAGCTTCATGACTCTATGACTGTCTTTTGCAGCTTCTGATTTGAGCTGTAAGAGACCTCATAAAATTTATTTCTTAGTATCCCCCTCTTTCCCTTCCATTTTTCTTTCCTGAAAGAAAGATGAAAAAACACAAAGAACAAAAAGCAACAACAAAAAGACTACAACTTTGGTGATACAGCTCAGCCTCTAGCTCCATCTTCTTGTTTCATTTCTGATTGCTTCCTAAGAGCCCCAGAATCAAAGAGCATTTGGGCTGCAGCAAGCCCTGATTCAGGGCAGTTAGGGCCTCCTGTCCTCAGAGTTAAAAGACCTGGGTGCCCATCAGCAGCTTGGTCCTTCTCCCCTTTCTCCTGTCCCGCCTTCATACCTTTGTCCTTCCTCCTTTCTCTTCCCCCTCCCCTGTGCCACGCAGGAGGGTCCCCTCCAGCTGACCAGACCTTGGTCATCAAGACGTTCCGCTTCCTGTCACAGAAACTCTTTATCTCCGTCTCCGTTCTCTCCAGCCTGGGCATTGTTCTAGCTGTTGTCTGTCTGTCCTTTAACATCTATAACTCCCATGTCCGGTAAGTTTCTCTTCTGACATTTCCCTGTCCTGTCTGCTTCTCCAAGATAACTGTCATTTGCTTGAAGGGAGTGAGAAGGAACGTATGTAGCTCCTGAGGCGGTGCGTCTCTGAGGTTGCCACTCTGGATTAGTGTTTGCCCAGTGACGACTGGGAATGAAAAGGGGGAAGCCAGGTATAACTCCCATCCCTGCTCCAAAGCAGCTAATGGAAAAATAAAAAAGCTTTTGGGATCAGGTAACATAATTTAGGGTTCTAAAGAGTGTGTGTGTGGCAGGGTCCTGTGCCTGGGAAGCCGTCTGTGGGACCCCATAACCGAACTGGCTTTGTCTCCTGGTCCTGAGGTTGGGGTCAGGCTGTTGTGGGGTGTTTGGGGAGCTGAGCCTCCCTGGAGAGGAGGGTAATTCTGCTCTTCAATCTCTCCCACCCTTCCGCCTCTGCCCTAGTTATATCCAGAACTCACAGCCCAACCTGAATAATCTGACTGCTGTGGGCTGCTCACTAGCGTTAGCCGCCGTCTTCCCCCTCGGGCTGGATGGTTACCACATCGGGAGAAGTCAGTTCCCCTTCGTCTGCCAGGTGAGGAGGGGGTGGCAGGTCTCCTGCCACAGCATGGCTCTCCGGCCCGCCCCCTCAGGAATGCCTTCTGTGATGCGCCGTCCCCTGCCTGTCCTTCTTGTCTTTCCTCCTTGTCCCTAGTTCTTCTCCTGACATTGCCCTCTGATCTCTGTCTGACTCTGTCCCTTCTTTCTGTGCCTCAAGACTTTTTCATTCTGTAGCTGGCTTGTCAGTTCCAAGGTTGCCATGGCATGCCTTGCAGAGAAGGGTGGGGAGGTATTGAAGGCACAGGAAGGGGGTCTGCACAGAGAACCCTCAGACAATGGTGGCCTGTCTGTGGCGCGGGGGCTGAGAACAAGAACTGGGGACTTCCCGTGGGAGCCTTAGTTGTGGTTGGGAAGGATGGAGGCGGGGATCTGAACCAACAGCAGGGAGAATTGGGGGGAAGGGACTGCTCTCACACAGGGAGGAGGCCCTGTGGAACTCTTGGCACATGGAAGGTTCTGGGGCTACAGAGTAAGCCTGGCTTCAGCGGCAATATTTGTTTGATTCTCTCTTATGCTGGTGGGAAATACTGCCCCTGTCTTTCCTGCTCATTCTCACTCTTCTTCTCTGCTCTGTACCTATCCTGATCACACGTCTGTACACATGGCATTTGCACATACATACACCTACAATTCTTCAGAGAGACCCAATACAGTGGGAAAGTAGATAATTAGCAGTGACACACAAGAGGTATCAGAGCAGGGATCTGCTGTGGGAGCGAAGAGAAAGCAGCTGACTGTCCAAGTGGCTGCGTGGACGTCACCAAAGGTGGCATGTAAATTGTGAAGGATGCAGGGTCTTTTGTCAGCTGGAGAAATAAAAGAGGGTTACTCCAGGAGCGGAGGGAGTGTCCTGTGGGTAGCAGAGGCACAAAAGAGAGTAGATCAAGGGCAAGGGTAAGCAAGCAAGCAGTTGAGCAGGGCTGGAGCACGGGGCAGGTGAGTGTCTGGGGCAGGTAAGGGTCTGGGGGGAGAAGAGGCTGGAAAGGTGGGTGGGACCATGTTGTAAAGGGTCTCATGCCACATCTGGAGGTGTTCAGGCTGCAATCTGCAGGCCTTGGGGAACAGTCAGAAGTGATTGGCTATTAAAACCCATTTTTTAGCAAGATTATCCAGGTGGCAAAGTGCAAAGAGACTGTCTGCTGCCCAGTCACCTTCCCCACCCAGCCCCTACCGGCTGCATCCTGCCAGTCTGGTCATCCGTTCCCTCCTACAGCCCTGCCCCATCCTGGCACTGCTCACCTGCTGCCCTGCCCTATTCTCTCCTGCCCTCTCTCCTTTCCTAGGCCCGCCTTTGGCTCCTGGGTTTGGGCTTTAGCCTGGGCTATGGCTCCATGTTCACCAAGATCTGGTGGGTCCATACAGTCTTCACAAAGAAGGAGGAAAAGAAAGAGTGGAGGAAGGTGAGCTGCTCCAGATCCTTCAGCCCCTAGCACCTGGGCTCTCAGGGATTGGGAGGCCCTGTCCCCTACCCCAACATGCTTGTACTCTGTGTGTTGACTCAGACCCTGGAGCCCTGGAAGCTGTATGCCACGGTGGGCCTGCTGGTGGGCATGGACGTCCTCACCCTTGCCATCTGGCAGATTGTGGACCCCCTGCACCGGACCATTGAGGTACCCTTTGAGGAGGCGCTTGGGTCAGGAGGCCTTGCAGGACACACTGGTGGAAGGGCCTCAGGAGCTGCAGGGGGTCTTGAGGAGAAGAGCTGCCCATGGGAGGTGTGTTCCAGCCCTGGGTATCTCAGCAGCTCTCCCTGCTTCCTGGAGGGAGCCCTAGCAGACACTCTGAATTCCTGTGACGAAAGGAAGAGGTGGGGATCTGGGAGGATGGGCAGATTTTCAGACATCGTGAAAGTGAGGGAACAAGCACTTATAAGGTGTTTAGGCAAATGTTCCCAGGCCTGGAGTTGGATATGGAATGAGAACTGAGGATCTCTTCAGAAAGAGGGGGCAGAACTGGGAGTCGGGGACTGAGCAGAGGTGGGGAGGGGAGGGGAGGACGGCAACCATCTTGCCTGTGGCTCTCTCTCTTCCTTAGACTTTTGCCAAGGAGGAGCCGAAGGAAGATATTGACGTGTCTATTCTGCCCCAGCTGGAGCACTGTAGCTCCAAGAAAATGAACACGTGGCTTGGTGTGCAGGGTGTGGGGGAGGGGTGGGGGAGATGCCCATAAAGGGGGGCTAGTAGGGAGGGAGTGTGTATGCAGTGGGCAGTAGCTTTGAAGAGAGAAGGGTCTTTGGAAAAAGAGGCAGAGAGCTCATGTCAACTCAGTTTGAATCTCCTCCTGTTTGTCACTGCATTAGTCTTTTCTGAGCATGGGGAGAGTTGGTTTTTTGCCTAAAGTGCTTAGTGTCCACTGCAAGGATGAGGCAGAGCTTGTGTTCATCAGAGGGACCAGTGATGTGGCCTCACCCTCATCTCCATCTCTGTCTGGTTCACTCCCTGGAGTGAGACTGGGGTTGCGAGGGGTTAGGCCCCTTTGGCCCTTTTAATATCACTCTGACCACAAATGGCAAACCTGCCCTCAGCGTGGAAAGCCATCTTCCCACTCAGAGGGGGAGGAGGTGAGACACTGTGTGTACTGACAGCCACTCATGACCATCATCGTCCTGTGTGATGGGGCTCTTAGTCCCAGGAGGAAGCAATGAGGTCAGGGCGAGTTGGGTGGACCCGGGGGCAGTGGACAGGGAGGGGCATACTAAGTCAGAGGGGCTGGGTTGGAGAGGAGACCCCCATGTCACTGCCATCAGAAGGAGCACAGAGATATGGGGAGTGAGTGGAGGATAACCCTTCCCTGCCATCCTAGGGATCTTCTATGGTTACAAGGGGCTACTGCTGCTGCTGGGTATCTTTCTTGCTTATGAGACCAAGAGTGTGTCCACCGAGAAGATCAATGACCACCGGGCTGTGGGCATGGCCATCTACAATGTGGCGGTGAGCTCCCTGGACACCTGGCATTGACCATGGGGACTGGCCACAGCAACCCAGATGGGGGTGGCCTGGGAAGAATGAGGTGCCCGGTGTGGGGTCAGTTGGGTAGAAGTCTTAAAACGTTTTCTAATGCCTTGGGTTTGAAAAGCCCTTTATAAATGTATAAAGTGCACATCAATCTTCGTACAACCACCCAGTGATGTGGTGATTAGCATCCCCACTAGACAGATGTGGAAGCAGAAACAGGTGAAATTCCTCATCTGTGGTTCCCAAGCTGGAATCTGAATGAGATTTCCTGCCGGGGATGCTCAGGACTGGCTCTTAAGGACTCTGATGTGTGTACAGAGATCCTGGGGGCTCCTGTCTGGAGGGAGGGGCTGTCCTAGAGCTGGAGCTGGTTTGGGACAGTTTATCTGGGATTCTTACCAACCTACATTTGAGGATGAACCTGACTATTGTTGTTCAGTCGCTAAGTCATGTCCTACTCTTTGAGACCCCATGGACTTCCCTGTCCTCCTCTATCTCCCAGAGTCTGCTCAAAATCATGTCCACTGAGTCAGTGATGCCATCCAACCATCTCATCCTTGGCTGCCTCCTTCTCCTTTGCTTTCAGTCTTTCCCAGCATCAGGGTTTTTCCCAGTGAATCAGCTCTTCCCATCAGGTGGCCAAAGTATTGGAGCTTCAGCTTCAGCATCAGTACTTCCAGTGAATATTCAGGGTTGATTTCCTATAGGTTTGACTGGTTTGATGTCCTTGCTGTCCAAAGGACTCTCAAGAGTCTTCTTCAGCACCCCACAATTCAAAAGCATCAGTTCTTCAGTGCTCAGCCTTCTTTATGGTTCAACTCTCACATCCCGACTTTGGGTCTTTTTTGAATGGAAAGTTCCCCAGGAACCTGTCCCCATAGACTTTTCTGGGGGAAGAAGGCCCTGGCTCTTGTCTAAGCCAGCAGGCCTGTGACCCCACACACGCTTTGCCCCCAGGTTCTATGCCTTATCACTGCCCCGGTCACCATGATTCTGTCCAGCCAGCAGGATGCTGCCTTCGCCTTCGCCTCTCTCGCCATAGTTTTCTCCTCCTATATCACCCTGGTGGTGCTCTTTGTGCCCAAGGTATGGCTCTGGTTGTCCTCCAAGCCTCTCCAGCCCCTGTCCCCTCTGTGTCCCTACTTCCCTTCCTCCCACTTCGTCTGTTTTGGGCCCAGCTCCCTCTTGTTTTCCTTCCTTCCAATTGCAACCCACCATGAGCTAATTGCTGACAGTCCGTGCTGGCCCATCCACACCCCCAACTCCTGCTCCCAGATGCGCAGGCTGATCACCCGAGGGGAGTGGCAGTCGGAGGCACAGGACACCATGAAGACAGGGTCCTCGACCAACAACAACGAGGAGGAGAAGTCCAGGCTGTTGGAGAAGGAGAACCGCGAGCTGGAGAAGATCATCGCCGAGGTACGTGGTGAAGGCAGAGGTGGCGGCAGGTCAGGGAGGCCCACGTTTCGGGTGGGGTCAGGCTTCCAGAGGTAGAGCTTGAGATCGGGGTTCCTGTGCATGTGATTTACCAAGGGAGGGTCTCAGGAGACAAGCTGCCAGGGAGTAAGTGGAGGAGGACAGGGAAGGGGAGAAGGTGGAGTCAGTCTCAGGTAAAAATCTGGTCAAGAGCAGGCCTCAGCGGGTAGAGGGGCTCTAGAGCAGGATCTGCATTGTTGACTCCGCCTCCTGGAGGCGAGGGCGTGGCCCTGGGCTGGGCGTGGCTGGTTGTGGGGGTTGAGTATACACTCCAGTGAGAGGGGTCTGGGCAGATATACAGGGTGTTTGCAGTGCCCCCAGCGGGAGTTAGGGGCCAGTGCAATGTTAGGCTGGGGGTGTTCAAACTGGGTTGGCATTAATCTGTTGAGTGCGTTACCGGAAGCGGAAGCTATGTGCTCGGCCCTTTTTCCCCTCCCCTACCCCCTTTCTTTCGCTGATCTCAACTGCTGCCCCACTGTGTTCAGTGTGTGCATTCGGCTCTCCCTGTTCCTGCCTGATGGTTCCTGTTCCTTTCTTCTGTCCGTCTTCCCCTCCCTCTCCTCCACATTTTTCTCTGCTTCTCCTTCCCTCCTCCTACCCTTTCCTGACTTCTCTCTCCCACTCGCCCGGTTGTGTTCTTCTTCCAGAAAGAGGAGCGGGTCTCTGAACTGCGCCATCAGCTCCAGTCTCGGCAGCAGCTCCGATCCCGGCGTCACCCTCCGACACCCCCAGACCCCTCGGGGGGCCTGCCCAGGGGGCCCCCTGAGCCCCCTGACCGGCTTAGCTGTGATGGAAGTCGAGTCCACTTGCTTTACAAGTGAGGGAGGTGTGAGGGGGGACAGGCAAGTAGGGGGAGGGAGAGGGAGAAGGAGAAGGGCGGGAGCTCGGGACGAAGCAGGGGATCCCTACCCTAGGTGGGAAGAACACCGTTCCATCCCATCTCTTGTAAATACCTGCCCCTCTTGAGTCCCAGAGTCCCAGGTTCCAGCGTCGTCTGAGTCTCCAGTGCTCTGGGAGCCGGGCCCTGTTCTCTCATTCATTCGTATCATTGTCTATCTCTACTTCATAATCGAGTTTGTACCCGGCTTGAAGCTTCTCACTCACTGGCTCCTTGGTGCCTCAGGACACACACCCCCTCTTCTTTTCCTCTGGTTGCCACGACAACCCAGCAGCCCCCCTCGCCTTTGTGCTCTGCTCCCACCGGCAGGGGCCTCCCCAGAGTGCTCTCCCCGTGGCAACAGGGCCTGGCCATTTCTCTCACCATCCTCATCTCCTTCCAACCCACTTGTCCCTCCACACAGCCACACGTTTTATCCCTCTTGAATTTAGCTTTTGCAAGGCACTCACTCTTTTTGTCAAGGCTCACATGCTCCTTCCCTCTTCCAACACACATCTATCCTCCCTGTTCTCACTTTCTTGTTTGCACATGCGTTTCACATGTGCTCTCTTCACCCTTCCCGTGGCTACACGTGCCCTGCTGTATTCCCTTCGCTCATGGCTGCGTGTGCCCCCTCATGGTCATGGATATGCCCTTGGGAGAGCTGTGTGGGTGGGCGTGTGCCATTTGTACACGTCCAAGTTTACCTGTGCACTTGCCCTATGTGCCCTCGTGTACCCTCTTCTTTTTGCACCTTAAAGTCATTGTGTTCTTCCAGCAGAGCCATATGCACCCACCCTGCACATTGTTGCAGACTTTCCCCCGATTCCCACCTGGTGGGGCCGTCCATGTCTGGGTCCACATCACACTCGGTTTCTGCTTGCACTCACCCTGTTCTCCTTTGCGCTCTGGAGCATCCTCGGTCCACACTCACAATCCTCCTCTACAAGAGTGTTCCCTTCGGTTTTGTATTTTTCTGAGGGAAAGAAAGGAGAAGAAATGGGGGCAGGTTGGGGGAGCTCCTTGCAGTGGGTGGTTGGTGAAAAGCCTGACCAAAGGAAGGCACCCCTGACTGTGGAGGCGGAAGATGGTCCTGTGTGGCAGGAGATGGTGTCCTTTTTGCACTGTGGTGTCTTGGGGGAAGGAGCTCCCCAAATCTCAATAAACCAGTGAATGGAGTGACTCGTCCCTTACTGTGAACTGAATGGGCTTCAGCCCAAGGAGGGAGGCTCTGGGGGGCCCCCGCATTGATGAAAAGGCACTTCAGTGGAGGGATGGACAGAGGTGTTGATCCATCGAGGGCTTAGCAGGGCAAAGCAGGACACAGTTAGGGCTGAGATTAGTGAGGGGTGACATAACAGGTTAAAAGTGTGGGCCGGAGTCAAACTCCCAGAGCTTCAGATTCTACCACACACAAAAAACATTCCCAATCTCTAGTCTCCACGTCCTCACATGTGAACGTAATAGTCATCGTCCCCACCACCATCTTCACATCCATCCCTCTGTGGAGTGGATGCCAGGACGAGTGCTCACGATGGTTCTTGGCTCACGGAGCATGTTGGGTAAACAAGCCACTGTCACTGTTTAATGAGGTCTCTGACAGTGATGGGCATGTATTGGGAGCCTGGAGCATGTGGCTGAACAGATGTGAGGGCTATTCCTCCTAGGAATTGAGGATAATAATAAAACATGACCGCTCAGAGGTAGCAGATTAGATGGTCCCTGAGTTCTTCCAGCCTGAAAAGTCATTGAGAACTCTGAGCACCTTGGCAGGAGTTTGCTGTCCACATGAAAGAAAGTCCTCAATGGCCAATGGAAACAAAACATTGCTCGACAATTTTGTAATTTTTTGTGTCCCCTTGGAGAAGTGGTTTTTTTTTTTTTTTTTTTCCGAAGCTCAGTTTCTCTCCTTCCCCATAGCACTGATTTTTTAAAAAGTGATTTTCATATATTTTTTCCGAAAGTGCTGCAAGGATTGGATGGGCCCTGTCATTTCACCACCCTATTTAATAGCCAATTTCTGAAGTTTCCCAAGAGCAGGGGAAGTTAAATCTTGGACCAGTACTTGAAAACCATTTCACTGTGAGTATCCGCTTTGGATCACTAGGATTTGAATCGAGTTGCCCTTCATCCCACAATGGAGCATTCTCAAGGCAAAGGAAAGAGGCCTGTGGAGGAGGTCAGCTGGTAGTGTAGAAAATGGACAGTTGGCTTCAGAAGCAGTAGTGGGAGCTACCTCCCAGCCCTGGGCAGAACAGAAAAGACTAGAGTTAACCACCTTGAACTTTCCTTGTACTTGTTGTTTAGTCACTAAGTGGTGTCTGACTCTTTACAGCCCTGTGAACTATACCCTGCTGGGCTCCTCTGTCCATGGGATTTCCCAGGCAAGAATACTGGGGTGGCTTGCCATTTCCTTCTCCAGCGAAATCTTCCCGACCAGCTATTGAACCTGCGTTTCCTGCTTGGCAGGTGGGTTCTTTACTACTGAGCCACCTGGGAAGCCCTCTTTGCACTTAGCAGGGCTGCGGATTAGAGAAGATCAGTTCTACTGTGTCGTGGTTAAGCCAGACATTCTTGGCTGGCAGCACAGACAGGGGCCAGGTCAAATGGTAGGGCTAGCGGAGGCCCCTGGTGTGGGGAGGAAGTGTGTGACTACTACTCAGCAGTTCTGGGAAGAGCTCCCTTGGCCTCTCCAGCCCTGCTGGGTCAGGGTGGGCTTCACCCCTGGGCTTTCAGATCTGACTGTAGAACATCTTGAACTCTAGACTGTCTGCCAGACTTCAGTGGCCCCTGCTCTGCCTTGACTTGGGTCTTTTGCCTCCCTGCCCTGATCACTTATTAACAGGAAGTATTTTGTGAACACTTTGCTGCTATGTTAGTTGTACTATTTTTTTTTTTTTTTCAGTCAATCAGGTTTTGATGGGGAAATTATGGTGGTAGGTGCTTGTCTAGGCCTTGGGGTAGAGCAGTGGGCAGGGCTTCCCTCGTAGCTCAGTCAAAAAAGAATCTACCTGCAATGCAGGAGACCCAGGTTTGATTCCTGCGTTGGGAAGATCCCCTGGAAAAAGAAATGGCAACCCGTTCCAGTATTCTTGCTGAGAAATCCCATGGACAGAGGAACTTGGCAGGCTACAGTCCATGGGGTCGCAAGAGTTGGACAGGATTTAGCAACTAAATGACACCAGAGCAGTAGGCAAGATGGGCTTTTGTGGGATGTACCTTCTCAAAGTGGAAAGTTGAAGTAAGTAGGCAGGTAAATTAAACAAGGTAGCTTGAGAGAACAGCCAGGAGTGTCGGCACCTCACAGTTGTTAGTTCTGCTGCTCGGGACTGTGCCGAGGGAAGGGGTCATGTGCTCATGTCTGTTTTCTGGCAAGGAGACTGCAACTCCAAGAGGAAGACTCTGGTCCAGGGTCACACAGTTGATGAGAGGAGACAGCATCCAGGTTGAGTGAATTAGTGTCTGTTGCTGCATAACCTGTTACCCCAAAACAGTGGCTTAAGAAAATAATCATTTATTATGTCTCATGGCTTTGTGGGTCAGGAACTCAGGGGACAGTGGAGAGATTTGAAGGTTGGGGGCTGGAATCCTCAGAAGGGCCTCAAGATGGGAGTTGGTTAAGACCTCAGCTGGGACTGTGGACTGGAACCCCTACACCTGGCCTTTCCATGCACTCTGGGATTCCTTATAACATGGTGCCTGGGTTCCAAAGGCAAGGGTTGGAGCCAGCTAGGTTGAAGCCCAACTTTTTTTCTGACACAGCCTTGTACATCACATAGCATCCATTGTCGGGGCAGTCACAAGGCCATGCCCAGATTCAAGGAGAGGGAGAACGGACCTCACTTCATGCTGGGCTAAGCATCAGTCCCGCTGTGAAAAGAACATGTGGGATGGGATAAATATGTTGCTGCAGCCTTCTTTGGAAAGAATGATCCACTGCATCTGGTCTGTCTACTCCAAAGCCAGTGTTCATGGCACCTCACACGCTGCCATGTTCCCACCCAGGCCCATCACCCAGGCGTTGCTTGCTGTTTGCTGCCTTTCAGTCTCTTTCTGGGTCTTTGGTTGCTTCTGGATGCTTCAGGGCCAGCAGTAGTCCCACTCCTAGCCCTTCCTGCCAACTGTAGTTCGTCCTACGGTCCATTGTAATTTTAGGCCACTCTGGATAGAGTTTATTCTCTCTGGTTTTTGAAACAGGAAATCCTCTTTGTTCTTCAGGTTCCATTAACCCAAGGGGAATCGGAGAGTGGGCTTCATATCAGACAGCGCTCTCCCCTACCCCACCAGCAGGGTTGATTTTCAAAATACTTAATCAATGAAGCATCCACTTACACAGCCCATGGAGCAAGGAAGGGAACCCCCAAAGATGAAAGGGCTGCCACCGAGAACCGCATGGAGGCCTCCCCAAGAGGGCGCTGTGCTGGGACCGAGTGGCAGTAAAGCTAAGCAGGACAGGAGTGTTCTTGGGGTGGAGGGGAGGAGAAATAATCTTTTTCGTCTAGAACCCATCTAGGTTCTTTATTTAGCTGGGGCCCTGGAAATGAGACCAACAAAAGACAGATTAACAGGAGAAAAACAGAAGTTTATTACCATGTGCATCGTGCATGCACGTGGGAATAGTCAGTGATGAGAAACCCAGAGAGACCATTAGAACTGGGGCTTATATACCATTTTAGGCTAAACAAAGGAAAAGGGGTTTTGAGCTTCCGGGTGGAGGCAAGTTTTGGGAAAGCGATCAGGAAAAGTGTGTGCTAAGTCAGTCGCTTCCATTGTGTCTGACTGTTTGCGACCCCATGGACTATAGCCTGCCAGGCTCCTCTGTCTGTGGGATTCTCCAGGCAAGATTATTGGAGTCGGTTGCCATTTCCTCCTCCAGGGGATCTTCCCGACCCAGGGATTGAACCTGCATCTCTTAATCTACTGTATTGGCAGGCAGGTTCTTTACCACTAGTGCCACATGGGAAGGAAAAGTGTAGTCAGTAAGTATTGTTACTAAGGTTTGTCATGCAGATTTAAGCCAGTTCCCTCTCCTTAAGAGTGTTGTTAAAACTCCTTTTCCAGGTACATGATGGGGAGACGCCTTAATAAATGCAAATTTCTTTTATAAAAAGAAAGCCTGTGCTCTGTTTTAGAGCTTTTCCCACAGCTGCAGGTTAATGGCCTTTAGCTTAAAATAATCTATATGCCAAAGAGACATGTTCTGGGGTAGCATATCCTGGAACCTTTCAGGCATGAGTGATGAATTCCGGTCAGGGCAACTGGGAAGGCTGGCTTCCGTGGGTGCTGGAGGGACACAACAGAAGCTGGGCTTATGCTTCCGGACCTATTCATGGTGCAGTGAGCCCCTCATAAGTGAACTGGAGGTTATACCCTGAGGTTCCTGAATAAGGTCCTTTAAGTGCTTCCAGGGCTTTCCAGGCAGCACTAGTGGTAAAGAATCTGCCTGCCAATGCTGGAGACTCAAGAGTTCCATCCCTGGGTTGGGAAGGTTCCCTTAGGGAAGGGCGTGGCAACACACTCCAGTATTCTTGCCTGGAGAATCCCCTGGGCAGAGGAGCCTGGGGAGCTAGTCCATGGGGTCGCAGAGTCTGACATGACTGAAGTAACTGAACTCAAGTGCTTCCAACTCGTGTGTCCTACTGGATAGGGAAGTGCCCACATTCACAGGACGTAAATCTTATAGTCTTTAATTGTCTGTAAGGATATCCCTTTTTCCACTTGTATCCAATTCAATAGCTTCTACATGTTTCTAAAATAACTTACATTTTCCTTTTTAATCATTTGGCTCACTGGTGTAACTCCTCACCTCACATCTTTCCATCTTAATGCACAACATACATTAGCTCATTTCCACACAGCAAATTGGCAAATATTTCATGTTAATATTGTTCCCTCTGCTGTGTTTCAAACCTTTGGAAAAATTCTCTGATACCCACACCACCCACACATCCGCACACTTTATTCTTTCATTCTCTATGCCTTTGGCCTCATACTTGCCCCCAGCTCAGTTGTGTGCATGCTAAGTCGCTTCAGTCTTGTTCAGTTCTCTGCGACCCTATGGACTGTAGTCCACCAGGCTCCTCTGTCCATGGGATTCTCCAGGTGACAGGTGAGAATACTAGAGTGGGTTGCCATGCCCTTCTCCAGGGGACCGTCCTGACCCAGGGATTGAACCCGTGTCTCCTGCATTGGCAGGCGGGTTCTTTAGCACAGGTGCCACCTGGGGAGCCCCAACTCAGTTGTGTAGTGGTTACTTATGTTGGAATTGTGTCTCTGACCATTTCAACCTGCTTCAAACACTCTGAGGGTTGTGACTGAGTGAACTTGTGCTGGATTTTCTCCTGGAGTATCCAGTAGATAACTGTCCGCACAGACTGAATGCATTTGGAATGTTAGTCTTAAAGCCTCTGTTAAACCATTTATTGAACAAATTAGGTTTCATGAAAGCAGATTATTTACACTTCTTTTAATTCTCTGTTGTATTTCCCCTAGAATCTCTAGAAAGGATTTTCCTGTATGAGGACATTAGAGCTTTTGGGCATGGGTAGCTGATAAACAGACAAAAAGAGCAGAAATTTCCAGGTCCCACTGAGAGAAAGAGGACAGAGGTGATCATGAGAAAAATGTATTACATACGTGATTTGAAAAGTAGAACTAGGGTTGACATCACTTGTAGGGTTGAGATTAGGATTATTAAATTTAAAATGGGGGTCTACATTGAGATTAAGATACAATCTAATTAGGAGGCCAAGGAGTCAAGAACATTAGTCCATGAAGGCTAAAATGAAGATTAGGATTGAAATAGAGTTAATACTGCTGTGTTGTGCTGATTCCAGAGTAAATATTGAATCAAAGCCTTTTTGTGTTGGGACTAGAATAAAACTAGGCTTTTCCTTTTTCTTATTTTGTCAGCATGTGCCCAAGAGAATTTGGTATTGTCTTTGCCATGGAAAAGCGGCAGACAGCAACTGTGAGATTAGGATCCCAGAACCCTTGACACATTCTTTAGAGACATTTACTCACTCATTCATTTATAGAACTAATTAGGGGCCAACTGTCTGCAACATTATGGTCTGTACTTTTGGGAATCTGAAATCTAGTGGAGAACTGAGGAACACACCCCATAAGCTGTCCCAAAACTTCCTCCAGGCAGGCTATTGTTTCTTGTTCCCAGGGAACAAGAAGTTCCTTAGAGTTCCTGTAGGATGCTCTTAGGAACTCTCTCTTCCCTTCTCTCTTCCCTTCTCTCTGCTCTTGTTCAGGGAAGCAAACCTCCTTCAGCTGGGGGATCAAATTATTTCTAGATGGGGATATTTTCCTCAGAGTTCACCGAGAGCTTGAGACTTCTCACCTGGGCTAGGGAGACACTATTTGTATCCAACCGCAGGGTTGAGACCACGAGGACTTGAATCAGTCCTCTTGGGTCCACATATCTGACATGGTTCAACTGCTACTTAAACTCTGCATTTGGGAGAGGATGAGATGGCTGGATGGCATCACCAACTCAATGGACATGAGTCTGAGTGAACTCCGGGAGTTGGTGATGGACAGGGAGGCCTGGCATGCTGCAATTCATGGGGTCACAGAGTCAGACACGACTGAACTAAACTGAATATTATCTGTTTCATAGTGTTGTACCATAGATTAAATGTGTAGGCCACTTTAATTTACCCCTGGGATATCATACTCACTATATAAATACCTAATAATAACAATTATGATAATTATCATCTTTCTGAGCAAGAGCACAGGACTAATAACCACAGTGGACACTGCTAGGTCTTAGGTCAGGAGTCTGGGATGCCAGATGCAATATCACATTATGCCATTAGATGGCACCAAACCCACACTGTCCAAACATTGACTCCTGAATCCTTGTTCTCAATCACATTAATAATCGGTTCTGCCTAATGAAGATAAATGGGAGAACTATATAAATACATTGCTGTGTTGGGGGGAAGAAGGTTCTTTCCTGAACAATAAAAATAGAAGATTATAATTTATAATTTAAGAACAGTGAACATGACTTTTAAAATGTTTTCCTTATAATGATACCTGTCAGGGACCATGCAGTAGAAAGATTTCTATGTGACTTTGATCTATCACATCACCCATGATGGTTTCTATATCATTAGGAAATTTGATTCAGCATCATCCTGAGAGTTAAAAGTCTTCTGCATCCACTTTTAGTTTGTTTGAAAAATATTTATTGGGACTTCCCTGGTGGTCCAGTGGTTAAGGCCCCATGCTTCCAGTGCAGTGGTTCAGGTTCAATCCCTAGTCAGAGAACTAGGATCCCACATGCTTTGTGATGTGGTCAAAAAAATTAAATGAGAAGTATTTATTAAATTACAGCTAGGAACCTCAGAGGTCATCTAGGCTCAAAGTCTTCCTTTTACACATGAAAATATTGAGGTAGAGGGAAATGAAGTGACTTCCTCATATCAAGTCACTGGTCAAACGCAGTTTTGCTAGGTGGAACCCGGGTCTCCTGACTAAGGGTGTTTCCTCTACCCAGATGACTCTGGATTTAAAGGCTGCTACAGATGTGCTCTGCAAAAAGTTGGACACATGTGCTGATCTGTGTTGCTCAAAATCATCACACTAAATGGTAAGCAGGAGTGGCATGGACTTTGGACACAGTCTGGAAGAGAGATTCAGCAGATTAAAATTCAGTAGTCAGCAGTATATTGGGTTGTATTAATAGAGGTAGAGCACCTGACACAAAGAAGGTGATAGTTGTGATCTACCCAGTGTTGGTTCTACCAGCCTGGGACATTGCATCTGTTTTCAGGCAGAACACACTTTCAAAGAAGGGGATTGGGAGGCTCAAAGAGAAATCTGTCTTCAAATATCTGAAGGGCTTTCATGTGAGAGGAAGATTAGATTTCTACTTTGGCCCGGAGGAGTACAATCAGAAGCAGGGAAGCAGCAGAAGAGCACTAGTTTGGAAATCAAACAGGCTTGAGTACACAGGGCCACTCACTAGCTATGACTTTGGGATGATTTACCTTATTGAGCCCAAGTTTATTTATTTATAGGAGGGAGATTCTATCTTCCTCATAGAATTTTCTGGTAAATACTTCAACTAGGGTATACTAATATTTGGCTGCCTTCCTAAACTAAGGGTTCAGATCTGTAAATGAGCTCCAGTGGACACCTAAGCATGTGTGTGCTGAGGTCCGTTCTCCTTCCCCACTCCCCATGGTCTGGGTTTTCCTTTGCTTGTAAGGGATACATCACCCTGTGTGTGTTGTCCTTCCCAACTTTCCTGGA
Source organism: Bison bison bison (assembly GCF_000754665.1). Taxonomy (NCBI): domain Eukaryota; kingdom Metazoa; phylum Chordata; class Mammalia; order Artiodactyla; family Bovidae; genus Bison; species Bison bison. The sequence goes on along the minus strand of NW_011483790.1, from coordinate 15,613 downwards.
ATTTCCTGCTTTAGGGCAACCACAGCACAGAGAAGCACTGCCTCCTGCTGGGCTTCTCCAACTGACCCTCCCTGCAGCCTGTCCTTTCCGCCCTCCTCCTCTGCTACCTCCTGATTGTAATTGGCAACTCGGCGCTGGTGCTGCTGGCAGTGTGCGCCCATGTACTACTTCCTCTGCCATCTGTCCCTGGTGGATATAGGCTTCACCATGAGCCTGGTGCCACCCCTGCTGGCCAACGTGCATTGCCAGGTGCTGAGGCTGGAGCGTGGTGGCTGCCTGGCACAGCTGTGCGCATCGCTGGTGCTGGGCTCGGCTGAGTGTGTCCTCCTGGCGGTGATGGCTCTGGACCATGCGGCTGCTGGTGCGGTCTGCCGTCATCCTGGCCTACCTGCTGCCGTGGCCCATGCTGTATGGGGCATGAGGATCAGAGGCAGCCGCAGGAAAGTAGTGGGCACCTGTAGGTTTCACCTGACAACCATCTGCCTGTTCCATTGATCTGCCATCTACCCCTACCTGCAACCCACGCACAGGTACAACCAGCTTTGGACAAATTCATTTCTCTTTTCTACACTGTAGTCACATCCGCCCTCAACCCACTCCTTACCACCCTCAGGAATAAGGAAGTGAAGGGGGCACCGAAGAGGTACCTGGGGGGTGTGGGGAGAGGGCAAGACGCACAGTGAGTCAGGCAGGGAAGGAAGGAGGGGAGTGTTATCCCAGGGCCCAAGGATGGGAATGCCCACTGGAAAGTCGTCAGTTTAGCCTTCAGGCTGTTCATTTCTCCATGAGAATCTGTAAGGTTTGTCCTTAAGCAGCCGATGGTTGATGGGGGAGAGCCCTTCCTCCCATCAGGAAAGGTTCATGTGCTTCTAGGGAAGTGTCTATATCTGTACACATGCAGGTTTAGTGTTGGTGGAGATGGTCCTCAGCCTCTCTCTAAGCCAGTAAGGAGAGAATACATGATTTGAGGAAGAATTTCACCATCCTCAGGGGATGCTATAACCAACCCTCCCACCTCCCCCCGATCCAGAGATTCCATGTGCTAAAAGGATGTACGACTCGATCGCGGCTGTTAGAAGAGACCATGGAAGACCCCGTGGCCTGCTATCAGAGTATCCCCAAATGACAAGAGGGTCATGGATTTTTCCCTGCAAGAGACCCCATCCAGAAGCATAAGCCCTGGTCTCTCGTCTCAGGGAATCAGTCCAACCAAATGTCCACTTGCCCACTTAAATGGTGCCCACCCCAGGACATTTGATTCATAGTCGTGATGAATAACACCTATGAGTGTGCTTTGTGCTGAGTGGGGTTAAGTTCAGAAACACTTCTGCAGGAAGTGGTTCTTGAGACAGTTATAAAGAAGGGAAGAGACTAGTAGGGGAGAGGGTGAACATATATCAGGTCAAGAGAAAAGCATACATGTGATCAGGAGGGAGACTTGAAGTGGTGACAGAGGAGGAAAAGAAGGGGATGAGATGGAGGAAGCAGAGAGGGGAACACTCCACTAGCCAGACTGTGGGCAGAGTGTTGGGTCAACCCAGAAACCAATCTCCGCCCCCCTCACTCAACCCAGAGAAGACCTGCTAGGGCCTAAGGCAGGCAGGAAAGAGACTGCTCCTCAATACCCCACCTTTCTGAAAGTGTTCCCACCTCCAGCATATCTATTCCCCAAGAGCTCCCACCAGAGGCATAAAATTTCTAGATCCCCAAGATGAATATCTTGCCATGATCACCATAATCTCCAGAAATAAGAACCATTTAAGTGGGTGTGAGAATAACAGGGGGCTTGGTACCAAGTTTCATTCATACCAAATAGCTTTTAAAGAGTCAAGAGGACTTTTGAATTGAATTTCTAAATTTTTATGAATAAACCTGCAATCATGTCAGAGTAAGTAATAACTCATTTCATAATAAACTATTTCACTCTTCTCTGTGAGTAGAAAGTGAGTTTGGCACAATGTTTATTTACTGATTTGACAGATGGAACACTGGGCTAAACATAGATGCAAATACAAATATGAGTAAAACATGAGACCCCCACCTAAAACTTACTATATTGTTGGATGGAAAAGAAATAGACATTTTGAGATAAATCAGAGGGAACCAAGAAAGGATTAAATTGTAAGCTTCCTTGAATGTTATCTCTAATTTGCCTTAAATTTTCATTTATTAGTTTATAGTATATTATACTTATATGAATTCTGTCATTTAGTCAATTACGTTAGAATCAGAGAATCCCTGAGCTAGAAATATTCTGCAGGTTTCCTCCCTACTCTGTCCACTCTTTGAGTTCTATTTATCTTTCTGATTAATTTTGAGAATTTTTCAAAGGATGTGATTAGTGAGTAAGAATAAAAAGGATAAACGGTCTTTTACTCTGGGTATCACTGCACTCCCAGGATGGTCATCCATCAATGCAGAAAAAGTAAATTATCTTTGCTGTACCCCACAAAAAACTGTGACATTGCAAATCAGTTATACATCAACCATAACAAATTTGGAATCATCCAAATGGACTCTGCTTCCCAGGGCAGAGGCCTACTTGTCCTACTTCATTTCTAATCCCAGCTCCTTGATGAAATAGTTATTCAGCATATCCACCAGCTGCTTCTGCAGGGTCTTACTGCCCATGACTAGCATGGTCAGCTGCTCAACACTTGTCCAGGACAGGTTCCTAAGGATGGCAATGGTATTGATAAAGAGCCTCTTCTGTTTGTCAGCTGGTAGCTCCATTATGATCTGAGGAACTGGCTTAAACTTTCCACTCATCATCCATGAACCTAACAGACCCCCGACGGCTCCTCCGATGGCTATTCCTGGTGGACCGCCCACCAAACCACCCACAGCGGCCACAGTCCCAGTAACTAGGCCACCCAACAAGGAGTACTTGAAGGCCACCTTTATCTTCCTCTTCTCAGAGACAGAGCACAGCAGCCTCATGATGTCCTTCACTGCATCATCAATGTTAGGCATGTAGGCCCCATCCTCTCGGGATCCTCTGGGGGTCCTCTGGGGTTTTACGGTCTTCAAACTCCTTGGAAGGACTTTATTTTTCACAGGAACCTGGGCTTCAGATCGAGAGTGGTCACTGATGTTCTTCACTCTGTTCTGTGAGAGGGCAGTGAAGCTCTTTAATTTCCCTTGCTCAGACTGGACGTTCACCGGGACAACGAAGGACAGGAGACAATTACCTACAGTACCTGCTACCATTTGCATCCTTTATTCCCCCTTCTTATTATTCCCACCCTTCAATGCCTGCCTGATCCTCCTCATCCATTCCAACAAGCTGTATCCCTTCCTTCTTTGGAATTTTCCAGGTTATAAGGCAAGAAAAACTGTCCTATTCCTTTGTGATCATACCTGTTATCCATTCCAAAATATTTCAATGATTTCCCACCTCACTTGCCTATTTCCTATCCATACAAAGTTTGTCAGATGTCAAAATTCACTGCAAATTGGAATTGACATAAAAATAGATACCTAATGAGAACTTACTGTATAGCACAGGGAACTTCTACTCAGTGCTTTGTGTTGAACTAAATGGGAAGAAAATCCAAAAAAACAGGTGCTATATATGCACATATACCTGATTGACTTTGCTGTACAGCAGAAAGTAACACGACGTTGTAAAGACACTGTGTGTGTGTGTGTGTGTGTGTGTGTGTGTGTGTATACGGGCACGTACACATGTGCTTAGTCGTGTCTGACTCTTTGCAGCCCTATGGACTGTAGTCTGCCAGGCTCTTCTGTCCATGTGATTTTCCAGACAAGAATATTGAACTGTGTTTTCATTTCCTTCTCCAGGGGATCTTCCCAACCCAGGGATGGATCCTGGATTTCTTGTGTCTCCTGCTATGGCAGGCAGTTTCTTTACCACTGAGACACCTGGGAAGCCACCTGGGAAGACATTATATTCCAATAAAATATTTTAAAAAATTAAATACAATCACAAAGTATCCAAAGATGTACACCAGATTTCCAAAAAGAGTTTCTCAGACTTGAGAACCTAATGAAATGCTCACAGGGCTTCCTCCTTGAATATGTTACAAGGAAATCCTGGTTAGAAGATGCATCCTCTGTCCTGTTAGTTTCTTTTTTAATTTCCCAGTGGTTTATAGTAATAGCTCATGTTTTATAAAGACACTATGTTCAATATAGGTGGAATCAATTTAAGAAGGAGAAACATCAACAACCTCAGATATGCAGATGATACCACTATAATGGCAGAAAGCAAAGAGGAACTAAAGAGCCTCTTGATGAGGGTGAAGGAGGAGAGTGAAAGAGCTGGCTTAAAACTCATATTAAAAAAACTAAGACCATGGCATCCATCCGCATTACTTCATGGCAAATAGAAGGGAAAAAGGTGGAAGTAGTGACAGATTTCCTCTTCTTGGGCTCTAAAATCACTGTGGATGGTGACGCAGCAATGAAATCAGAAGACCTCTGCTTCTTGGCAGGAAAGCTACGACAACCTAGTGTGTTGAAAGGCAGAGACATTACTGGCTGACAAAGGTCCATATAGTCAAGATTCAAGTCTATGGTCTTCCCAGTGGTTACATTCGGTTGTGGGAGCTGGACTGTAAAGGAGGCAGAGCACCAAAGAATTGATGCCTTAGAACTCTGGTGCTGGAGAAGACTCCTGAGAGGACCTTGGAGAGCAAGGAGATCAAACCAGTCAGTCTTAAAGGAAAGTCAGCCCTGAATACTTGTTGGAAGGACTAATCCTGAAGTTTAAACTCCAGTATTTCAGTCATCTGATGTGAATAGCGGACTCATTGGAAAAGTCCCTGATGCTGGGAAAGATTGAGGGCAGAAGGAGAAGAGGGCATCAGAGGATGAGATGGCTGGATGGCATCACTGATGCAATGGACATGAACTTGGGCAAACTCCAGGAGATGGTGAGGGACAGAGAGGCCTGGTGTGCTGCAGTCCATGAGGTTGCATAGAGTCAGACATGACTTGGCAACTGAACAGCAACAAAAATGTTCAATATTTGGGCTTCCCAGGTGGTACTATGGTAAAGAATCTTTCTGCTGTAATACTAGAAACTATAAAACTCTTAGAGGAGAACATAGGCAGAACACTCGATGACATAAATCAAAGCAAGATCCTCTATGACCCACCTCCTAGAGTAATGGAAATAAAAACAAAAGTAAAGATGTGCGACCTGATTAAACGTAAAAGCTTTTGGACAACAAAGGAAACTATAAGCAAGATGAAAAGACAACCCTTGGAATGGGAGAAAATAATAGCAAATGAAACAACTGACAAAGGATTGACTTCCAAAATATACAAGCAGCTCATACAACTCAATACCAGGAAAACAAACAACCCAATCAAAAAGTGGGAAAAAGACCTAGACAGACATTTCTCCAAAGAAGACATACAG
>NW_011483790.1:7216-10124 GCF_000754665.1 Bison bison bison | reverse complement strand
AAATGCAAATCAAAACCACAATGAGATATCACCTCACAGCAGTCAGAATGGCCATCATCAAAAAGTTTACAAACAATAAATGCTGGAGAGGGTGTGGAGAAAAGGGAATGCCCTTGCACTGTTGGTGGGAATGTAAATTGATACAGCCACTGTTGAAGATGGTATGGAGATTCCTTAAAAAACTAGGAATAAAACCACCATATGACCCAGCAATCCCACTCCTAGGCATATACCTTGAGGAAAATAAGATTGAAAAAGACACATGTATCTCACTGTCCATTGTTGCAGTATTTGCAATAGCTAGAACATGGAAGCAATCTAGATGCCTATCGACAGATGAATGGATAAAGAAGTTGTGGTACATATACACAATGGAATATTACTCAGCCATAAAAAGGAATGCATTTGAGTCAGTTCTGATGAGGTGGATGAACCTAGAACCTATTATACAGAGCGCAGTGAGTCAGAAAGAGAAAGATAAATATCGTATTCTAACACACATATACAGAATCTAGAAAAATGGTTCTGAAGAATTTATTTACAGGGCAGCAATGGAGAAACAGACATAGAGAATAGACTTATGGACATGGGGAGTGAGGAGGAGAGGGTGAGATGTATGGAAAGAGTAACATGGAAACTTACATTACCATATGTAAAATGGATAGTCAATGGGAATTTGCTGTATGGCTCAGGAAACTCAAACAGGGGCTCTGTATCAACCTAGAGCGGTGGGATGGGGAGGGAGATGGGAGGGAGTTTCAAAAGGGAGGGGCTATATGTATACCTATGGCTGATTCATGTTGAGGTTTGACAGAAAACAACAAAAGTCTGTAAAGCAATTATCCTTCAGTAAAAAAATAAATTAAAAAATAAAAGAATCCTTCTGCCAATGCAGGAGACTTAAGAGGCATGGCTTTGGTCCCTAGGTCAGGAAGATCCCCTGAAAGAGGGCATGGAAACACACTCCAGTATTCTTTCCTGGCAAATCCCATGGACAGGGGAGCCTAGTGGGCTACAGTCCATGGGGTCACAAGGAGTCAGATACGACTGAAGTGACTTAGCATGCTCATGTTCAATATCACTTGCTCCTCTGTATTTCCTGTGTTTTTAAATTTACCTGTTGCAGAAAATGATCTCTTCCTTTAATTAAATCAGGGTTCCACTTACAGAAAGTAGGAGGCATATCTTACTTCAAAATTTCGAATGTGGGAACTTTAATCCCTATCTTGTCACTGGAATACTTCAGAGGACCTCTTCCAGGCTTCATTCAAAAATATCTTCCTAATCTAGATGCAACAGACATTTCTTTCCTGAAGTCTCACTCTTCTGTGCTAAGCATTACCCTCATGCCAAGTTCCTTCCAAGTGTTTACATTCTTATGTCAGGTAACAGCTCAGGTCATAAAGAATATAGGATAACAGAGTTATGTGAACCTCTCTCTGGGGACTAAAAGGAGATTTAAGAGCCTTGGATCCCTAAACAGAATAAGGGAAAAGGGAATCAAAACAGTATTTCCATAGTTTGAAGTTTTGCCAGCCCTGCTGAGCACAAAGGCCACTCCCACTTCATACCAGGTACCCTATCAGAGGCCACGCAAGGTCTCAATACCAGAGAACTCAGGGGCCCAACAACCACGTTCTCTTCACAGAAGCTTACTCCACATTGTGTAGGTATCCATGCCTGTCTCCTCCACTTCCAGATGTCTTCCCGGCCGCCCCATCTCCCCAGCCGCCCCATCTCCCCAGCACTGTCCGTCATGCACCCCAAGAGCTCCGTCATGTCTCGGAGGTCCTCTCTCTTTCCCCTCCACAGTATCAAATCCCAACTTACACCAGGGGCGGCAGCCATGCGCTCAAGAGAGTAGAAATGGGAGAGAGAGCAAAGGAGCTGGCCTCCCGTTTATAGAAGCAGCTAAAATCCTCTGCCTGTCTGCTGTGTGTGTGTCAGGCTTTCCTGGACCTTTTGTTCTTGCAAGTGCTGGAGAATTTACTGTCACTTTCTCTACAGTGGATTCTGTAAGCAGAAATGTCATCTAATCAAGCATGTCTCCTCTCAGCCAATCCATTGCCCTCCTTGTTCCTAATGTGAGATGACCCTTTTGTGTTGGAAATTGTTCTGTGCTTAACCATCCACCACTCCCAATCCTGACTTCTATGTAGCTCTGGACCCTCAGTGGCTTGAAGACTTTGAACATTTGGTGGTCCTTTCCAGCTGTTATCAGCTGAAATCCTGATAACTTGGGCCTATTATTTAATCTCAATTATCTTCCTTTTTTACTGTATAAAATAGAAGTAGCAATCAATTTTCAGATGACTAAGATTAGAATTAATATATGAAAAGCAGTACAAATTTATATTCCTATCTGTCTTTACCTTGTGTAGAACCCTCAAAAAATCTCTTTTCTGATGTGAAATAAGGATAATAGTTATAGTTAATAAGCATAGTTAATAAGGATAAATGCATGAATGAATTATTAAATGAATGAATAAGGAAGTGAATAAAAAGTGAGAAATAACATTTACCAGGTACTTACTATATTTCAGAAGCTGCACAAGATATTATTAAATGGTAACTCATTAAAATTTAGCATTCTAATGAGGTAGGTATTAGTATTTTTGTTGATAAGCACACATCCTATTAGTAGTAGCTGGTAAGCAAGTGTTCAGATGTGAACCTTTATTTCTGCATTCCTTGTCTTCTCCTGTTGTGTCTCAGTGGAAAGAAAAATGAGGCATGTGTACATGTGTATGTTTTTTTATTACAGCACAGGTACAAGTTGAAAGAAGGAAAAGAGAGAAAGGAAAGTGGAGGATGCATGGAGCCTTAGGATGATTAAAGCAAGAAGCGTTTGGGAGGTCTCTGTGTGGGCAGGAGCATGCCTGGGTGGTGGGCCCCGCCTGGAAAAATC
>NW_011483790.1:6108-6360 GCF_000754665.1 Bison bison bison | reverse complement strand
AGACCTTTTAATAAATAGTGTTGGGAAAATGGGATGTCTGCATGATGAAAAACTGAAACAGATCTCAGTCCCTTCACAATGTCGAATGGAGTAAAGATTAAAATGTAAGACGTTTAAGCATAGAGCTCCTAGAATGAAATACAGAGGAAAAGGCCCTTGATGGAGGGACAGAGGGTTTCAGGAAATGCGGAGGTGGATGTTCTGAGGGTACAAAGTCTCAGGTATGAAATGATAAGGTCTGGGAATCTAATG
>NW_011483790.1:4555-5791 GCF_000754665.1 Bison bison bison | reverse complement strand
TACTTGTTTGAGTGTATTTTTGGGGGGAAGACATACATTCTGAAATACATGAGTGTGAAGGGGGAAGAATGCCGGATGGAATCGAGTGGAAACCTTGACCTGCCTTTTCTCCCTTCAGACAGCTCTCCAGGTCTTACTCTCCCTGTGTTTAGAAAACACGATTGTGAGCTTTGACTGAGGCATAGCAGTAAAGGGCTATCCCAAGTCCGCTGTCCGGTAGGATCTGGGGATTCTGAAACCTCACCAGTGGCTAGGCAGAAAAGCTCAGTTTGGGTTGAGGGTGATCTGGAAAGAGAAAGTCCTACGGCAGGACAGGGATGGAGGATGGGCCTGGAAAGAGTAAGGAAGACTGAACAAGGCAGCCTGTTTTCAAACTTTACTTGCACTCATTTAATTTCTTAAATCTCCACACCACTTCTGGAAAGAGAAGAGGAAGTATGGATGCTTAAAACCGCTAAAATGAAATCATGTCTTCTCAAGCCTTTCTGTCTTGCCCTTCTGGCTCCAGGGGCCTGTGCCATGTTGGTGCCTATGTCTGCATTCTCAGGGGAAGCAGGCAACCTTGGTCAGAATATCCAGGATGCTGAGCCCAGAAATGTCATTTACCAGGAATATTATCTGTGTGCCAATACCTCTGAGATCTCTACCCACAGCCCCCACCCTGAGCAGCAGATCAATGTATCTAGCCGCTTCCATGCATCATTCTGTGGACTTCCCTGTGCATCCTTGAACTTGCCTGGCTCTCTGCCACCTGGGCACTGAGCACCCCTTTCCCTCCAACTCCACCCTCAACACCTTGGATTTATTAGAATATGCAATGTAAGCAGCATCTCCTCTAGGAAGTCCTCTCTGACTCTCTTCCACCCTCTCCCGGGTTATATGCTCATCTCCTGTCCCTTTCCAGACCCTCTGCAAGCCTTCTAGAGCATGTTCTCCAGCGATAAGGTCATCTGCTTACTTGTTCTTTACCTTTAGTCAACAGTGGAAATCTTGAGGGTCATGACTGTGTCTGAATTACCCTATACGTTCAGCACTTCCCAGGCGTGTTGACGGACACAGGATGTACTTACCAACTGGGTACCAAATGCATGGATAAGTTAATAAATGAATGAATAACTGAGTAGAAAAGGAAACATTTCTTGAGTATTGATACCTCAAACTATAGGCGCGGCTATACTGTTGATAGTAGTTTGGTACTTGGATAAAAACAGACATATAGACCAGTGGAACAGAAAC
>NW_011483790.1:0-574 GCF_000754665.1 Bison bison bison | reverse complement strand
ATCCTGATAAGCATTTACAAACCATGTGACCCTGGGCCTATTATTTAATCTCAATTACCTTCTTTTTTTGCTGTATAAAATAGAAGTAGTAACCAATTTTCAGATGACTAAGATTAGGATTAATATATGAAAAGCGATATAAATTTATACCCCAGTCTGTCTTTACCTTGCGTAGTACCCTCAAAAAATCTGTTTTCTGATGTGAAATAAGGATAATAGTTACCATGTATTAAAATCCTGTTCTGGTGTCAGGCTGCAGTGCTGGAGACCCTGGGTTCAGTCCTTGGGTCGGGAAGATCGCCTGGAGAAAGGAATGGCCCCCCAGTCCAGTATTCTCACCTGGATGACTGAATCGAGAGAGGAGTCTTCTGGGTAATACAGGGTTGCGTCATTAGTCTGACTCATGCTGTCTTTCCATGAGTTAGCGGAGGTCTTTGTAGTGGTTGCATAAGCATCCTATAACGGTCAGATATAAAAACATAAGAAATACATATGGCCAAATAATACTGAAAATAGGGTCACTATAATAAATGAATTAATACTATAAAATAAAAGTAAAAACACTATGAGAAGA
>NW_011483789.1:20145-23362 GCF_000754665.1 Bison bison bison | reverse complement strand
CTTTGGCCAACTGATGTGAAGAACTTACTCATTAGAAAAGACCTTATTACTGGGAAAGATTGAAGGCAGTAGGAGAAGAGGACGATAGAGGATGAGAAGGCTGGATGGCATCACCGACTTGATGAACATGAATTTGAGCAAGCTCCAGGAGTTGGTGAAGGACAGGGAAGCCTGGCATGCTGTAGTCCATGGGGTTGCAAAGAGTCGGGCATGACTCAGTGACTGAACTGAACTGAACTGAACTGAACATACCCCATAGCAAATGCTAGTTGTAATTGTCATGTTTCTCCCTCAAACCAGGGCTCCCCAAGGCCCCAACACATATCCCTAGTCAAGTCTGTACCCATGCACAGTGCCTAGAATCCACAAAGCATTCAGTGAGTTCTGATTGCAGGGGGACCTCCAATTTGGTAGACATAGAGGAGCAAAGGACACATTTATCCTCCTGTCCCAAACAACTTGAAAGTAGAAGAGATAAAAGAAAGATCAGTTTTTTACATCAAAAGTCAGGCAGCAGAGTATGGATTCCTGAGGCAGGGAACAAGCAAGGTGAGTTCTACAATTGCCCCAACTCTAGAAACAGTTTCCAACACATACATGGAAGGGGTATATAGGCAGAGACAAATGGTCTCCTCAAGAAGAGAAATTTGAGACTCTAGGTAGTTAGGGTTCACAGGACAGAGCTACACACAGAGAACTCTGGGAGTGTGCAGGTGATACCCCTTCAGTTTTCAGCAGAGAGTTGATAGTACTGGTCAGTATTACAGAGAACAATCCTTGAGTCTCAAATTGAGCCAAGTCTAACGGTGTCCCCACCCACCAGCATGGAAATTACTCATATTTCCCATGACATCAGTATGGTCTGGAAAACAATATTACCTTACTAGTGGGGGATAGTAAACCTGGGCTAATTGCTGGCCTCTTATAGCTAAACAAAAAACTGAACAGCAAGCCTTCAAAAAATAAAACTGTTTCCAAGATATTAACAATGTTTGCAAACAGTGCCAGGAATAATTTATAAAAATTAAAAAATATCCAGCATCCAAAGGGTAAAATTTACCATATCCAATATCCAATTTAAAATTTCCATATGAATTGTGAAAATATTTGTACTAGGTCAATCATAATATTGTAAAGAAATTATCCTCTAATTAAGATACACACATAAATTTAAAAGAAAAACATTTCTGATATATAAAGAAGCAAGAAAATATCCATAATGAGGGAAAAATCAATTAGTAAAAACACAGTTAAAATATACATTACATCATTAGCAGGGAAGGACATTAAAATGCTTACTACCTCAATAATCCTTATATTCATGAAGCTGAAGAAAACTGAGTATGTTAAATACAGACATGGAAAATAGGAATGGAAAGACTGTGGAAAAAATTAATTGTGCATCACAGAGATTTGAAACAACATTAAGAATACTAAAATATATGTAAATGGAATCTTACAGGAAGTGAAAGAAGGAGACTAGAGAACAGAACTTCATAATTATTGGCTGAAAAATTACCAGATATGATGAAAGCTTTAAACCCATAAACATAGAAGCACAATTAATTCAAGGACAAGAAATATGACAACTATTCAACAGTGCATGATAATTCATTGTTTAAAACAATCAACCAAGGAAATGTAACCAGAAGGAAAAAGAGACACAGTAGAAGAAAAAAAATAGGAAAGATAGCAGATTAGGCATATGAAACAATGTTAGCCAAAGTACATTGGCACCATATCTTAAAATGCTGAGAGAAATATAATTGACTCAGAATTCTATACCCAATAAAAATGCATATCAAAAACAAGATGAAATACTTTCTCAGACCTAAAACAACTATGAGATTGCATCACCACCAACAGACAAATGTAACAAGAAATACTTTTTAAAAGGCCTCAAACGTGAGATCTCCATAATTCTAGCCATCTCAGTCCTTCAGAAGACCTTGATAAAGACAAACAAATACTAAAGTAGAAATAGTCATTGTGTTTCTACCCACTTCTAGAAAGTGTTGCTAACTCCTCAGTACTGGATCTTGCAATGCTGATGGACTAGATGGAGAAGTGATGTGAACAGAAATAAGGAAGGTGAGACAGGTAGGTCAGAGTGTGAGGTAACAAAGACAAGGTATTTAGAAGCTGAAGAATTGAGAGAGATTTGGGACCTGGGTTGGAAAAGCAATTTTCAAAAAAATTGGGTCATGTGGTTCATATAATCCTCACTTCAGTCCTTAGAAGATCTCTGTTATCTGCCTCTCTTATCTTCAGCACAGTTCAGGTCCATCTAGCTGTTTCTCATTGCTGTTCCTTTCTCCTGGCTCCCACACTGTGCCCAGCCGTTCAGCCTAATCCATTCGGAAAAGATTTGTTCTTTAAGGCAGACACAGCAGGCTACCTACAAAATGATCTATTATCTGCTTCTCTTTCAAAACTGAAAATAGTTATATAGCCATGAGCCCAGTAGCTACGGAACTGCATTTCCTGCCCACCTGTGCTCTTCATCATGACAGGTAACTTAGAGATGCAAGCAGATCAGTAAGAGGGATTTCTTGGAAGCCTGCTTTCAAGGAGCTGATTTAGCTGAGAGATGGGACTCTTCCTTTCGCCACCTACTTCCTAACTGTTGTCTGGATTTTAGTTTTGATGGCTGGAACTCCTGCAGCTGTGTTAGACAATCATGTAACCTTGGAAATGGATAGCACCCAAGCTCTGGCTGGCCCACCTCAAGCTTTGTTCCAGTGGGAGAGAAAAATCAAGTTTATCTTTCTAAAGTTATAGTTTAGTTTTTTGCAATGTGCATCCAAACTTAATCCTGATACTACTCTGTGTTTAATACAATACAGCCTTATTATTGTGTTGGGTTTAGTGAATATATTTATATTTTACATTTTTATAATTTTTATTTTATAAATTGATTCATCAACCATTATACCTAAATTGTATAAATGCAAAATTATTATTTTAACCATGCTTTCTTTTAGATTTTGCATTTTTATAATTTCTTTTTTAATTTTTTATTTATTTTATTATTATTTTTTTAAATTTTACTTTATTTTACTTTACAATACTGTATTGGTTTTGCCATACAGCAACATGAATCTGCCACGGGTGTACATGTGTTCCCAATCCTGAAACCCCCCTCCCACCTCCCTCCCCATACCATCTGTCTGGGTCATCCCAGTGCACCAGCCCCAAGCATCCTGAATCCTGCATC
>NW_011483789.1:19655-20045 GCF_000754665.1 Bison bison bison | reverse complement strand
GTTCTATACATCTGTGTCTCTTTTGCTGTCCCACAATAATAGTGGGAGACTTTAATACCCCACTCACACCTATGGGTAGATCAACTAAACAGAAAATTAACAAAGAAACACAGACTTTAAATGAAACAATAGACCAGTTAGACCTAATTGATATCTATAGGACGTTTCACCCCAAAACAATGAATTTCACCTTTTTCTCAAGGGCTCACGGAACCTTCTCCAGGATAGATCACATCCTGGGCCATAAATCTAGCCTTGGTAAATTCAAAAAAATTGAAATCATTCCAAGCATCTTTTCTGACCATAATGCAGTAAGATTAGATCTCATTTTTATACTTTCTTATCTTCTTTCCTTTCTTGTTTTCTCCATATTTGTACAGCCTGGGCCAT
>NW_011483789.1:8647-18519 GCF_000754665.1 Bison bison bison | reverse complement strand
TGCTAAGTCACTTTAGTCGTGTCCGACTCTGTGCGACCTCATAGATGGCAGCCCATCAGGCTCCCCAGTCCCTGGGATTCTCCAGGCAAGAACACTGGAGCGGGTTGCCATTTCCTTCTCCAATGCATGAAAGTGAAAAGTGAAAAGTGGTAGTCAAGTCACTCAGTCATGTCTGACTCTTAGCGACCCCATGGACTGCAGCCTACCAGGCTCCTCCATCCATGGGATTTTCCTGGCAAGAGTACTGTAGTGGGGTGCCATTGCCTTCTCCACAATGCAGGCTAGGGAGCTGGGATTTCACTCTCCCACTAGCACCTCCCTCTCATCCTTCAACTAACACCCAGCTGGTGTCTCCAAGCCCTCGTATTAGATCCTCCAAAGACAAATCAAAGGTGACACTAGAAGCAAAAGACACCAAAGCTCAGGAAAATGTAACCTCAGAAAAATGTCTAGATTTCTCCACCTGTTCTGCCATATCCAGCATCATATCTGAAATCCTGCGAGTCTAAGGAGCTCCATTGGTCTCTACATGTAAGCATTTAAAAAAAATCAACTTTTGATCTATATAGGAGTATAGTTTATTTACAGCATTATATTAATGTTAATTGTATGAGAAATTAATTCCCTTATACATAGACATGTGTCCATTCTTTCCTAGAGTCTTTTCCCATACAGGATATTACAGACTATTGAGCAGAATTCCTGTGCTGTACAGTAGGTCTTTGTTGATTATCTGTTAAATAAAGTAGTATACATATATTAATCTCAAACTCTCAATTTATCCCTCTTCCACCTTTCCACATTGGTAACTATAATTACTGTTTTGATGGAGAGGGTGTCTAGGCACTTGTTGGATCAGGGTCTGTTTTTGTAAGAGTGCAGTGGCCAGGGAAAGCAAACCTGAGAGAGATTCATTTGAGTTAATGCTAAATGTTGTGAAGGACGTGGCCATGCAAAAGCCTGGGAGAAAAACATTCTGGATGTGGGAAGTAGCCCCTGCTAAGGACCAAGGTAATCAAGTTTAATGAATGGCTACCCTTCCACAGTCAACCTTTATTCCATGCTTGGAACTTGGCCTACAGGTCAACCACCATGAGCTCATCCCATGCTTCAGTTGTGAGTTAGCAGAAATGAGGCATTTCAGCCTTCCCAAGAAGGGAGAATCTGGGGCTATCACGAGGCTGAATATGCTTTGGCCTCAGTAACGTGTCCACAAACTGGTTATCACCAGGAGCATCAGGTGCCAGGGGCACCACCAATGCCTCTGACTATCTCCATGTACTTGTTCTCAGGAGTAGAAATGCCAAGGAACTCATAGAACAAAGAAACAAGTAATGACTCTTGTTTCATCTTGCCCTGTGTGAAACCCATGGCCCTTTGAGCATACTACTCTCTGACCAAAAACTCTTTTCTCTTTTGCTTCCTCAAAGGTAGCTTGTGAATTACATCAGCACCTGACTGTGAAGCCTGGTGGATGGAACTCAACTCACAATCATCTGGGACCTAGAGATGTCCAGCCTTGTCCTGAGTTTGTGTCCTTTTTCTCCAACCAGATTCATAAACCAAAGTCCTTACAAAATATAAGGGTGATTGTAATTCTTTCAAGGCTTTTGAATCTCCAAGGTCTATTTGGAGCATCAAAGAGGGAACACATTCCCCTGCATCCAGGCTAGTCTCAGACCTTAGCCTCCCTCAGCCAGGGGTTCCCTGAGGAAACATAAGACACTTATCTAATATTCCTGACAGCTGAGAAGAGAATCCTTCTCACGCTTAATACAGGTTTATGTTATCCAGTCACCCAAAGGTCTGTGTTGTCTGAATGAGGAGCGGGAGTTCTGGGGATTCTGAGTTGGGAGTGAGTCAGTCACCACATCAGGACTGCCTCCTGGGGTCACTACAGCTGGGGCTCCCCCACTGTGCCTGGAATCCAAAAGAAACTGCCCTGAATATTGCTTTCCTGCTGCTACATGGAGGCAGGTCTGCTGATAAAATTGGAACCAGAGTTGAGGGGCAACGGGAAAGGAACTTCCACTCTGGTGCCTGCAGATATCTGAGAACTGCCCATCAGTGGATGCAATGGAGTTTTCTCTCATTTTTCCCTTTGTGGAAGTCTCCTGGTCTGAGAACCAGAGTTTCTGGGTCCCAAGTATTCACTAACTTACCTGCAGCTTTAGAGTGAGTCATACAACCCAGGGTTCAGTTTCCCACCTCTTGGATGACAGATACTGGACTTGCTCCAGAATACTTGTTCCAGACTGATGCTCAGTGCCAATCAGTGGACAAGAGGCTCAGAGGTGGGTGTTGCTGAGGATGCTGAGGTTGCCTCTGGTGGGCAGGGGGCTGTAACTGTTTGGTGATGTTCATGGGTCCTGGGCTCAGACCTGGGAGTGGTAGACCACTTGGCACACAGCTGCTGTGACACCGAGGACCTTAGAGGCCTTGCCCCCTCAAAATTACCATCATTTGGATTCTGTGGGATGAGGTCAGGTACTTAAAAGTCAGATGTTACCCATGGGGAAGTTTGTAGATTCAGCAGAAACCCAAATTAGGCTGATGAATCATCTCTGCTAAAAAACTAAGAGAACTATATATGCGAGGACTCTTAGACAAATTTTGTAGTATTTTAAATACCATTAAAGTAGGTCATCTTTTGGATGACCTGCCATTTGCTCTCTGGCTTGGGATGATACCCACAGTTAGGGTGGAATCAACAGGCTCTGGGGGATGTGGTCCCTCTCCCTGTGACTCAGTAGGAGTGAGTGCAGCTCTCTCCCCTCCATATCTGGTGCAGGAATTTCAGCAGGAAGGATGTGATCTCCAAGTTCAACCAGAAGACTCAGGTAGGTGTGGCCCACAGGTAGATGCTATTGTTTTCCCAATTGCTTTTTCCTTCCCTCCTGGGTCCTGTGAAAGCTGCCCACCTCCTGGTTATTGGGTTCTGAATTCCTCCTCTCTTCTCTTGCAAATATCCATGCAGTCCCACGTGTGGCTTCCTCTCTACCCAGGCCCAACCCTTCACATACAGATGACACTAAAGAAGGGAAAACAAAGATGGGTCTGCCCAGTTCATTCTTTCTAAAAATGTCTGCATTCCTTCTGCTTCCAGACCCTGTCCTGAATCATTAACATCTCCAGCTAGATGACTCAGCTAAGCAGGGTAATGGAAATGCAGATGGTGGGGGGCGGTAAAGTTGTCAGGTGTGTGGGACAGTGTTCAGATAACAAGAGATGAGTTGGAGTAAGGAACATGTTGTCCTCCAACCACTCATTCATTGGGGACCTACCTGAATCTGCTATCTTGGGCTCCTCATGGTATCTCTAAGATAGAAATTTAAAATTAGACTTTCTATAAACTTCTTACTACAAAACGGTTTCAAACATAACAAATATAATAAAGAAGAGTATCATAAACCCTATATTTTATCATTTGGCATCAGTAACTACAAAACTAACCTCTTAGTCCCACAGGTTGTCATAGACTGGAGACTATGCAACATCAAGGTGATGGCCAATTGATATCCTGGTGAAGACATTCTTGACTTGAATCAGTCTTTCTCTTCTTGCTATCTTCTCGCATGTGGTGGTTGAAGGGAACAAGAAGAGGGAGAATAAGAGATAAAAATAGGGAGAGGCTAATCCCATCATGAAGGACCACCATCCAAACCCCATGTCAACCTGGGTACCTCCCAAAGGCCCTACTTCCTAATACCATCACATTGGGAGTCAAGGCTGGACACAATTCAATCCATAGCAGCTATGCAGATCTGTTTTTAAATCAAGACAGACACTCATTTCATTCTCTCTTTTACTTCTTATTCATTTTTCCTGAAGTATTTTAGGGACAAGATGAACAATTCACAAAATGTACATAATGAGTATTTGGGGTAAAATAATGGGATGTTTAAAAAATGCTGTTTCTTCCCCCAAAATTAACATTTAATATGCAGTCCATTTGCAAATTTTCCTGATTCTCAAAAAGCAGATGTCGTTTCACAGTTTATTGAAAGAATGTACTCATATGTTGTACTTGGTTGTTCTCATTTAAGATGAAATAACTCTTCCTCTCACAATTTTAATGCCATTCATTTGTTCAGAAACTGGGAGGAAGCAGGGTGGTTTGTCTTACAGAATGTCCCACTATTGGGTTTAGAGCAGGAGTTCACAATACCTGCACAGTTGGGCAGGACCAGTACCAGTCCTTGGTCTATTAGGAAACAGACCTCCACAGCAGGAGGTGAGCTGCAGGGCAGTGAGTGAGGTTTCATCTATATTATAGCTGCTCCCCATCACTCTCTCATCAACCCAAGAAGGGGCAGTCTAACTTGTTTTCCTGGAACTGTTTGTAGTTACATAACCCATGCTTAATAGAAATAAAAATAGCTTAAATATTGATGATTATTTTCCTTTCTCAGTGCTCAGAATGGTGAGTTGGTGCCCTAGCAATTTATCACAGTGACAAATTAGATGTTGCCTGTTAACATTTGGACACATTTGGCCAGCTTAAAATTAAATATTAAAAAACTAAGATCATGGGATTCAGCCACATCCTTCATGGCAAATAGAAGGAGAAAGGGTGGAAGCAGTGACAGATTTCTTCATCTTAGCCTTTAAAACCACTGTGGATGGTGATTGCAGCCATGAAATCAGAAGGCGTTTGCTTCTTAGCAGGAAAGCTATGAGAAACATAAACAGTGTGTTGAGAAGCAGAAACATCATTCTGCCCAACAAACTGGTAGATGTTTGGCTTTTCATTTGGAGACCTAAACTATCTGTCCATTCCCCATTGGCCTTTGAAATCCCTTAGCTTTCTGATCCTTCACTATACCCAAGATTACTTTGTGCATTTCTTTACCCAGTCCTGAAATCAGCCATGTCTTTAAGAATCCATGCATTGTCTGATGGGAAATGTATTTAGAAGCTACATGTGAGACCTCAGAATAGTCACTGTTATCAAGTTGTCATTGCTTGTAGGTTTTACATTGGTCAGAGAAGGAAGGACACATTTTCCTTAAAAAACTAAATTAAAAGGAATATAATTAGTTGGTATAAACTTATGCTTTCAGTTGAAGGTTTAAGACAGCAGGGTTTTAATTAAAGTTCTTTATGTTATGAGTGAACCTCTTTTTCTAGCCACTGAAAGGCTTACATCAGAACATTAGTTTTAATTCTTGTGTTGCTTTTACCTGTTAACATATATGTGATTCTGTCACAATAACAGAAGCAATATGAGGAATAATAAGTTGTTGAATATAGTTTCAGATTTCTTTCCTGTATTTCTTTTGATTTTTTTTGGTTTTGTTTTGGATGGGCAGTATTTTTGTTTTTCCTTAGAAGATATTCCACTCTGAATGTAGTCATAATTCTGAATTTTAAAGCTACTTAAGTAATGTGTTGTTATGGGCAGCAAGTCACCAACTTGATGTAATTAGATTTATCAGTTTCTTTGTTCTCAATTTATTCACTTCAGTTCAGTCCTTTCAGTTGTGTCGGTCTCTTTGCAACGCCATGGACTGCAGCATGCCAGGCTTCCCTATCAATCATCAACTCCCGGAGCTTACTCAAGCTCATGTCCATCGACTAGGTGATGCCATCCAACCATCTCATCCTGTCTTCCCCTTCTCTTGCTGCCCTCAATCTTTCCTAATATCAGGGTCTTTTCCAATGAGTCAGTTCTTCACATTAGGTGGGCAAATAATTGGAGCTTGAACTTCAGCATCAATTTTTCCAGTGAATATTCAGGAATGATTTGTTTAGGATGGACTAGTTTGATCTCCTTGCATTCCAAGGGACTCTCAAGAGTCTTCTCCAACACCATAGTTCAAAGGGCATATATTTGTGTCATTTGTCAGTGACGTCATAGTCCCCTTGTTGGGATTTAACCACCAGAACGGAATTTAAACAATGTGCAAAAATGAGTGTTATGACACCATGCCCCATCTACACACATCTGGTGACTAGGAGAGGCTCCTGTTGTATTCAAGGGGCAGTCATTGATAGATCTCATGCAGGAATAGGCCCTGGGAGTCCTGGATGAGTCATTAAATAAGATTGTCTTTACTTGGCTGCCACTATTGTTTTGTCTTCTTTGATTGGGAAGACATTTCAGAATTGTCTTTTTTGTATGTTTGGTTTGGCAGACAAAATTTTTCACAGCATAGACCCTATGAGGAAATTATATCAGAAATATATCTATTTATCTTCAACAGTTAAACTTGTTGGTTTGTATGTCCCCGGTGATATTTCTTTATAAATAGAAAGGAAACACACATGTTCAGTGTGCATTCAGTCTCTTTGTAAATCAACCAACATGAATTAAATTCCTCTCTGTCCCCACTGCACTCCCAACTCTAGGCGAGAAATAAAATCCTGCAGAGACTGAAGGCTGATTCAAGCACATTGCTGTGGAGATTTCATTCCCACTGTTCCCCACCCCCTTTGGAAAAAAAAAATTAGTTGCTAATATTAAAATCAGTACATTGTACATATGCAACTTCTGACTTCTCTTGAAAACATGGCCAACTGTCCTGCTTTCCAGCATGGTTGAAGTGTAGGAAAGGCTGCTCCCAGTGCTGTGCTGGGAGGATTCTGTGTTGCCCAGGGCCTCCTGGGGCCATGAGTTTGTGAGAACTAGACTGCTAGCTATCTTAAGATAAAGCCTACTTTTGTCTTGATCAACTTTGGCTTTGAAGCCTTTAACCCAGAACCCAGAACACATTATTTCCTTGTACATTTTTTGGATGATATAAAATATCTTGTGGATGCATATGACATTTCTTCCAATACT
Source organism: Bison bison bison (assembly GCF_000754665.1). Taxonomy (NCBI): domain Eukaryota; kingdom Metazoa; phylum Chordata; class Mammalia; order Artiodactyla; family Bovidae; genus Bison; species Bison bison. Next base: position 11,735 of record NW_011483789.1, on the reverse strand, counting down.
GAAACCATACAATTGAAGTACTACTCTGCCCTAAATCTTTGATGCAGACTGGCATCATAGACTTCCCCTGGTATCTGCCATTAGATCCACTACCTAAAGCCAGTTGTATGTCCCTGGGCTGTCCCTGAAGTCTTCACTTTGCCATTTGACAACTTATCCTCCTAGCAATCTCCTCTCCAATGAGGACATCAATGCATTGTCAGGGTCCAGCCTCAGCAGAGTCCAGGGATACCCTCAGGATGAACGGCGTCGGCGAAAGATGACACAGGAAGACCAAACTTAGGTGAAGTGGGGTCTGCAGCTTTATTTTCAAAAGAAGCTTTTATACCCTAAGTTACAGATTTCCAAAAATGAAAGATGCAGAGTCATGCAGAGTCAGCTCAACATTCCATCAGTTTTGACCTTTATTGAAACCAGGATGTTTTCTACATACCTTTCCATTTACAAGGGTCTTATGTTATGTACATTATCTTCTGGCCCGGAGGCCTGTTGACATTTTATGACCCTTTTCTGGTAAAGATTGGTCAACCAGAAAACTTGTTTTCCCTTAAAGTGTTTTTTCTTTATTTTTTCAATCTGTGTCAGCCTCAGACAGTACTAAATAAAGTTACATTCTTATGGAGCAAAGGTGCAGTGGGTTACAACAACAAAAAAAGAACTTATTAACTCAAAGGTCTAATGTTGTTAATGCCAAGGCTACTACTTGTTTTTCCTACATGCCAACCATATTAACTAATGCACTCCCAGGCACACAATGGATAAGGGATATGGAAACTTGGCAGCAAGCATTGGCTCAACAATGAAACCCTTCACCAGTACTATTATAATAATTTTTCACCCCCCGAAGGGCTCTATGTCCATTAGGACTTTTAGAATGCTTAGGCTTCCCATGCCTTTTATGGTTGGGAAGTTGTGAACAATCGTGTGAGTTAGTTGCAAGAGTGTGGATAAACCTGCCAAGCAAGCTAAAATGCCAACAGAGGGGTTTGAATTAAAATATTCCTTTCATGCCCAAGAGACTTATTAACTAGAGCCCTAAGTTGATTTTCTTCAGAGAAAGGTGGTCAGGGATAGCCCCCTGTTAATGTCAGAAGAGTTGGTGAAAGGCATAATATAGTAAACAGTAGACAGACAGACTTTGGTTTCAGGGTAGATGCTCGAGCAGGTCGAGGGAGTCCCTAGAGTCCTGATCCGCCTTGCCTGTCAGGTCTCCTCCACATGACCTTGTCATGGGTGGGATCTCCTGTGCTGGCTCCCAGCAATGCATATCTCATGAAGTGGCTAGGAAGATGACATGAAACCATGAATGTCAAGCATGGTCCTTAGTATCCATTTTCATGATGTTCTTAGCAGTTTTTTCCTCCAAGTAGGCAAGGTTCTCCATCTTCTTAGATGTCCATACAGATCAGTTTGATTTTCCAATCAAGCTTCGAGGAAGAGATTGCAGTTGAATTCTATGTATTCTGAGAAGCTTCAAAGTCCACTCACCAAGGACACTAATCAACTCGAGATTTTGTTGAGACCTTTGTGTTTTTTTCAGACCTATTTTTGGCCTAAAGACCTAAACTTCGGCATGTCAGAGCATATATAATTAGGGACTCCCAGTCACCACTACATGCTAAGAAACTGAACTTTCCTGAGTACTTGGAGCCAGGAGAGAAGCATGAAGTGGCTTGTGCTCCTCGACCTGGTGGCCTTCTCAGATTGCAAAGTCATGTAAGTATGGAGACTGTAAGCCACATCATATTAATTTCTGCAATTTTTCTTTTCATCTGATTATTATATTCATCCATTTTAGAAGGGAATGGAATATTTCCTTGACAATCTTAAAGTTCAACCTTTACTTATTGAGAAGTACTTTTCTATAGGAACTGTGGGTCCCAGGGTCTTGGTGTAGATTTGCATAGCTGCACAACTCTTGGGGTCCAGTCATGTCATGACTTATTGAAATTGGAACTCCTTGCAATTGTTCAGTGTACAGTCAATGCAGATGTAGGTGTGGTCCTGTGGAACAGCACTTTTCTACATTTTATTTAGCATGTTCTCTTTGTTCCCTCTCTACTTCAGTGTGTGTAAGTCTATGTCTGCATCTCTGTATCACTGTCATTTATCTCTCCATCTCTTTGGAAGGCTCTGAGTGTATTTCTCTCTGTGTTGTTTTCTTTTAATTTTTCATTTGACTCATCTTTCCTTCTCAAGCCTCTACATTTCTATAACTTGTTCCCTATCTCCTGGATTCTTTTTTCAACTATTTCTTCTCTTTCAACTTGGAGAAACATTGGGAGAGCTACTTATACACTGTTTTATATCTGACAAGCAGTGTGACCACAGCCAATTCACAAGCCTCTTGCATTTCTAATTCCTCCCTTGTAAAAAAGGATAGGAATCCCCCTTCTGCCTCCTTTCCTGAGATTCTATGAGAAGGATACAGTGGAATGGCAACAGCAATGATAGTGGCTGTCATTGTTGAGACTTCCTATTTATCAGGCACCTTATATCCATCACTTCACTATCCCCAAGATATCCTATTTGGAGGGTTTGAATCATTACATTCCACTATTTTACCAAAGGGGAGACTGAGAACCCACATGGTCATATGGCTTACCCAGCATTACAGAACAGAATCTTTATTCAAACCTATGTCTTTGGGTTCAGCAATACGTGAACCATGAACTTTCAGATGTTCAAGCTGGTTTTAGAAAAGGCAGAGGAACCAGATTGCCAGCATCTGCTGGATTATGGAAAAAGCAAAAGAGTTCTAGAAAAACATCTATTTCTGCTTTATTGACTGCCAAATCCTTTGACTGTGTGGATCACAATAAACTGTGGAAAATTCTGAAAGAGATGGGAATACAAGACCACCTGAACTGCCTCTTGAGAAACCTATATGCAGGTCAGGAAGCAACAGTTAGAACTGGACAAGGAACAACAGACTGGTTCCAAATAGGAAAAGGAGTATGTCAAGGCTGTATATTGTCACCCTGATTATTTAACTTCTATGCAGAGTACATCATGAGAAACCCTGGGCTGGAAGAAGCACAGGCTGGAATCAAGATTGCCGGGAGAAATATCAATAACCTCAGATATG
>NW_011483789.1:6494-8029 GCF_000754665.1 Bison bison bison | reverse complement strand
AAGAGTTGACTCATTGGAAAAGACTCTGATGCTGGGAGGGATTGGGGGCAGGAGGAGAAGGGGACAACAGAGGATGAGATGGCTGGATGACATCACTGACTCGATGGATGTGAGTCTGAGTGAACTCTGGGAGTTCGTGATGGACAGGGAGGCCTGGCATGCTGCACTTAATGGGGTCGCAAATAGTCGGACATGAGTGAGCAACTGAACTGAAGTGATCCATAAAATTCTGATAATAAGGTGACTCATAAAAATGATTAGAAAATACACGGTGCCATTGCAATGACAGTTATACCTTGACAATGACACCTAATTGTAGCATATTATTTGTTTTCTTTGTCAAATGTTCAGTGAAAAAATACCTCTAAGGAAAGTGAAGACCATGAGAAATACCTTCAGAGAAAAAAACATGCTGAACAATTTCCTCAAGGAACATGCTTACAGACTGTCTCAGATTTCTTCCTGTGGCTCAAATATAATTATTCACCCCTGAGGAACATCATGGATGTGAGTGTTTTGGGAGGATGGTGCTCCAAAGCACCCCCTGGTGCTCTAGCCTACCACTGGGGCTCAACTGGAGATGCCAGGTGGGAGGCTGGGGCTGGGGCTCCTGCAGGAGCAGAAGCACTGGGCCAAAGAGGCCCCACCCAGAGGAGATGGCACTATCATCCTCAACTCTTGTCTTGGTGACTGGGCTCAGAAATTGCCAGGTGGCAGGTAAACATCCATTTCTGTGTCAAAGATGTGTCATTGGTTTGAGGGAGATGGTTCCTTCTGAGCAGAGGGAAATACGACCCACTACAGTTCTCTTGCCTGAAAAAACCCAAGAACAGAGAGGCCTGGTAGGCTGCAGTCCATGGGGTCGCTAAGAGTCGGACATGGCTGAGTGACTTCACTTTCAATTTTCACTTTCCTGAATTGGAGAAGGGAATTGCAACCCACTCCAGTGTTCTTGCCTGGAGAATCTCAGGGATTGTGGAGCCTGCTGGGCTGCTGTCTATGGGGTTGCACAGAATCAGACACGACTGAAGCGACTCAGCAAAGCAGCAGCAGCAGCAGCAATTCCTTCTGAACTAAGGGAGTGAACTAGTTACAGATGAAGAGTGAACCACCACTGATCAGAAGATAGAACCAACTGCAAAGCAATTGTGAATAACCAGGCAGAGGAATTCAGTTTCCACAGATGCAAGAACCACAGCAGTAAAGTTATTGAACCCGTATTCCATGTAAGGCCATCAGAATCCAACACAGCGGTTACGGTTTTTCAACTATAAAAATGGCTTATTTTGTCTTCAAGAATGCCCACGCCAGCCTGAGCGATAGGCAAAGAGTAAATACGTGTCAAATGAAAGGGTCACTTGTGTGGTATTGATTGGATGTGATCTGAGTTTGGAGGGAGTGTCTGGGGTTGATCAAGAAGGACCTCCTGGATAAGGGGGTGCAAAGGCTGGGTTTGGAGAGACTACAGAGTTTCTCAAACGAAGGCAACAGGACTTCCCTGGGTGTCCAGTGGTCCTGGATGTTCAGTGGTTATG
>NW_011483789.1:4102-6394 GCF_000754665.1 Bison bison bison | reverse complement strand
CAAATGCAAGCACCTCTGTGATCAAAGGCTGTGAGCTTCACAGTGGTTGGAAAGTGATCTCAAGAGATACATAGCACCCAGAGGGAGACATCAGTGTGGGAATAGAGGGTAGCCAGTTCTTCTCTAATCCACTCCCTCCTTCTATCTGTAGATGCTCTACATGGGTAACATCACCAATGGAACACCCCCTCAGGAATTCCAGGTTATCTTTGACACAGGCTCATCTGACTTGTGGGTGCCCTCCCTCTTTTGCCCCAGTCCAGCCTATTGTGAGTACAGACACCCTGTACCCGGACCATCCTTCACTTGCCCTGCCACCCTGTTTCCATCCTTGGCACCTGATGACACTCATCTCTTGTGTCTGCAGCTACACAAGTTAGGTTCAGACATTACAAGTCTTCCACCTTCCGGCCTACCCAAAACACCTTCTGGGTAGCCTATGGATCTGGGAGCATGAAGGGATTTATTACTTATGACACTGTTCGGGAAACATGTAAAGAGAAGCTGAGTCAGGACTGGCTATGGAGTGACCCCTGCTTGCAAAACAGGTGTGGGACCATCTGTCAGGACCCTTCCTAGCCTAACTCCCATAGGTATTGACCATCTTATCCACAGGATCCTGTCCCTGGGGAGGCAGTGCCCATGGTGACACACAAGCAAACAGATTAGCTAACCCAGGGAGTGGGTTGAGGTGTGGACTTGCAGCTCCTCTGCCCATGAGCAGTTCAAGACTCATTTTGCTGGGAGCGAGAAAAGGGGAAAAAAATAAATCACCTACTTTTATATTCACAGACTGTTCCAGGCAGTTTCAGGTAATACTTGGTTTAATCCTGCAACAACCCCACACAGCAGGTGGTCTGATTAGCTCATGAGACATATGAGGAAACTGAAGTGCAGACAGCAAGGGCCTTGCTGAAGTCACACATGTGGTAAATGGTGGAGCTGGGTTGGGTTTTCAGGACTGAAATTGCTGTAGGGTGTTTAGGGACAGGATAAAAATGATCTGGGGATCCTTGGGGCAGTCAAGGGCTTCAGGTATCCATAGTGGAAACTGGAGGCCGGAGATGTCAAGGGGCCTGATAAATGAGTTCTCACTCTAGGGTGCCTTTGAGAGTCTAATAAAATGTATGGCCTGCCTCCCCAAAGTACTTGAGTAGTTCCCTCCTCTCTCTTTATCTCTCATACACATTTGCACAAATACACACATATCCCCAAAAGTGAATTTCCCAGGCAGCAGTTTCATTGAGCCCTGCAAGAAAGACTATGTTTTTGGATTCTGTCTTCCTGGACAGATGCAGAATTCACAGTACCTTACAGAGAATTCACTCCATTCCTGTCATTAGGTCATAGTGTTGACAGAAAAGGCTACCTTGCTCTCGACTCATTTTGTCCACAAGGGGGCACTAATGGGTCCTGGCCTGACTCTTGGTTACCCCACCTGTACAGAAGCCACAAGGCCAATTTGACTCGCTCAAGTGGTGTTTTTCAGAGGGGCAGATGTTTTAAAATTCACAGCCTCTCACAAATGAAACACAAATTTTCCTCCCAGCATGGTCTAACCGTTTGAGGTCCACCAAAAACACAGCCCAGCCTCAATTCTTCTCTGAGGATTTAATGGCAATGCACCCCTGCCCAGTCCTAGCCCCAATTCTTGTATCTGTAAGTGGAAACACCCTTCTTTCCCACAGATAAGGGACCTTGTAAGTACTGACTAGCTGTTCGGTCTAAGCGTTGTGGAATACGGGTCTGAGGGTGTACCTTTTGATGGCGTCTTGGGCATACCAGACCACCTGACCTGCCTCCTGAGAAATCTGTATGCAGGTCAGGAAGCAACAGTTAGAACAGGACATGGAGCAACAGACTGGTTCCAAATAGGAAAAGGAGTATGTCAAGGCTGTATATTGTCACCCTGATTATTTAACTTCTATGCAGAGTACATCATGAGAAACCCTGGGCTGGAAGAAGCACAAGCTGGAATCAAGATTGCCGGGAGAAATACCAACAATCTCAGATATGCAGATGACACCACCCTTATGGCAGAAAGTGAAGAGGAACTAAAAAGCCTCTTGATGAAAGTGAAAGTGGAGAGTGAAAAAGTTGGCTTAAAGCTCAGCATTCAGAAAATGAAGATCATGGCATCTGGTCCTATCACCTCATGGGAAATAGATGGGGAAACAGTAGAGACAGTGTCAGACTTTATTTTTTTGGGCTCCAAAATCACTGCAGCCATGAAATTAAAAGATGCTTACTCTTTGGAAGAAAAGTTATGACCGACCTAGATAGCATATTGAA
>NW_011483789.1:1449-4002 GCF_000754665.1 Bison bison bison | reverse complement strand
GGGAAATAGATGGGGAAACAGTAGAGACAGTGTCAGACTTTATTTTTTTGGGCTCCAAAATCACTGCAGCCATGAAATTAAAAGATGCTTACTCTTTGGAAGAAAAGTTATGACCGACCTAGATAGCATATTGAAAAGCAGAGACATTACTTTGCCAACAAAGGTCTGTCTAGTCAAGGCTATGGTTTCTCCAGTGGTCATGTATGGATGTGAGAGTTGGACTGTGAAGAAAGCTGAGTGCAGAAGAATGATGCTTTTGAATTGTGGTGTTGGAGAAGACTCTTGAGAGTCCCTTGGACTACAAGGAGATCCAACCAGTCCATTCTGAAGGAGATCAGCCCTGGGATATCTTTGGAGGGAATAATGCTGAAGCTGAAATTCCAGTACTTTGGCCACCTCATACAAAGAGTTGACTCATTGGAAAAGACTCTGATGCTGGGAGGGAATGGGGGTAGAGGAGAAGGGGATGACAGAGGATGAGATGGCTGGATGGCAACACTGACTCGATGGATGTGAGTCTGAGTGAACTCCGGGAGTTGGTGATAGACAGGGAGGCCTGGCATGCTGTGATTCATGGGGTCTCAAAGAGTCAGACACGACTGAGCAACTGAACTGAACAGAACTGGGCTTGAACTACCCTAACATATACGTCTTTGGAGCTATCCCCACCTTTGACAACCTGAAGAATCAAGGTGCCATTTCTGAGCCTGTTTTTGACTTCTACTTGAGCAAGTAAGTCTGAGATGGACACTCCCTTTCTCCAAATTAGCTATAAGATGCTTTCAGTTGCACAAAAATTATTGAACACTTGATAAAGAAGAATCCTGAGAGATAATATAACCCAGGATAAATATAGCCCCAGGGCTGTACCTGGCTTCACCACTGGTTTTATTGGAACACAACCCTGCTCCTGGGCTCAAGACCAGTAACTTGGTCTAGGGGGTTGAGTGAGGAGGAAGACTAATGGAAGGCCACTGGAAACAATTTGGAGGAAAAAGCAGTACGATTTGCTTATGAATTTGATCAGGAAGGAAGGAGAAGGATAGTGGATATCTTTCCTTCCTCATTTGTATTCCACTGGGAGCCCTGGCCAGCAACCCAATTTGCAAGAGCCAGTGAAAAATGAAAGTGTGGGACACAAAACAAACATGTGGGACCTCTTGTTCAAGAAATACGAGGCATTTCAAGACAGGGAGAGCAGATGTGGGGTCCCTTCTGAGTGTGGCGCCTTTTGAACAGTAGAGGTCATAGGCCAGCAGAGCGAAATCTGGGTGTCCTGAACCCACACCCTTAGAACTCCCAGGCTTTGATTTTCCTGAAAAATGACAAGCTGGACAAGAAGAAAACCAATATGCTTCAGCACCGTGTCCTCTGAGTGTGTCTGAGCACTCAGGTCGCAGGAGGTAGGGCATCTTCAGAATATAGAGTGGGTGGAGCCAAGCCAGGTGACTCAGGTTCTAACCTGCTCTGTTCCACTCATTAGCCAGTAACCGACCTTGGTCTAGATCTCAATAGCTCCTAGCCTTGATTTCTGCATCTGTACATGGGGACCTTATTAGGGCCTTGATAGGTGGACCATCAGAGCTCTCAGACAGTGCTGTTGTTACTGTCCTCCAAGGATCCCCACTCTTTTCTCTCTACACATGCAGGCGAAAGGCAGTGAGGTGATGTTTGGTGGGGTGGATAAATCTTACTACCAGGGAGCGCTCAACTGGACACCATTGATCCAAACGGGCGACTAGAGTGTACACATGGACCAGTAAGCCTCTCCCTCTGAGGGTCAGCTCAAGTGATGCTCCTGCTACTGTACATGGACACAGGCAGACACACACAAATACATTCTCAGACACACAGTCACACAGACATATACACCACCCACAATGACACTGACACACAGACGCATTGAAGCACACAAGCAGACACATATAAACATACCCAGAGACACATATAAACATGCATAGCTAGTCAGAGACACACAAGCACTCACAGAGACACATACAAACACACATACAGACACAAATACAAACAAACACACATACAGACACAAATACAAACAAACACACATACAGACACAAATACAAACAAACACACAAGCAGATAGATATGCAAACAACCCATGGGTTCATAATCCCCAGGCCTTCTGACCAGGGCTCTACCAGGGTCCTAAAAGGGTCTGGAGAGGTCTGTGCAGCTGGGAGAGGATTGCACCCACTGCCCTGTGAGGCGTGGAGCATGGCTAGAGGACTCTACAGTGTGATGAACAGAGGATCAGGGAGAATTTCTCCAGCCTGAAGAGAGGTATAAGATGAGCAACTGTCCGGAGCTATCTTCGACCAAGGAAGTTCTCAGTACAGATAAATGTCAGTTAAAAAACAGGGAAAGTCCTGAACAAATCACAAGAACTGGTCTCCTAAGGAAGCAACTACTAAGAAGTGTAGAGAGATTTGCTGGAGTCTTAAGATGTGAAAGCAACAACTAAAAAAGACACCCCAAGTTCATGGGCACACAGTGGGGCAGGGGCTATAACAGAATCAGGAAGGTGGAATCCAGGAG
>NW_011483789.1:0-1349 GCF_000754665.1 Bison bison bison | reverse complement strand
GACCTAACTACCATAATGAATGCTGCATACTAAGAAAACCACAAGAAGGTTATACGTTTGGTTGTCCAATATTCTTGGATTTGATATGAACCAACACATAGTCCTTGTTGTCATTGACAGAATCCCAGTTTGTATGTACATTATTCACATTCCTCTCTGATGTGTTTGGGGGAAAAAAAGACATTTTAGCCTTTTTTAAGGTTATTGACTTAATTTCATGTTATTTGGTTGCATGAAGTTGCCCTTAACCACTAAGGATTATCAAGATTTTTGCACAAGCTCATACAAGTCTAGGATCCTTTATCAAGGCAGTTATGTTCATCACTCTTCTGCCTTTTACTCCACCATCACCAAACACTCAGTTAAATATAAATTAGCATTTTTTTTAAAAGGACCACTCAACATAATGCTTAAGGGATTTCTTCTCTGTGACAGAACCCAGGAACCAATTCCTAGATACATAATGTTGGCATATTGAAGGTGAACTTAAAATTGTCCTTCAGTTTTGAGGCCATGTGTAAAGTTGAATCATATTGTAATATACCTTTTCCGTATTAGAAATAGCTAGTTGACAACTTATACTTCTCAAAACTCATGTTGTTACGTACACAAACTCAGTTTCTATATGTGAAGTTAAGTGAGTCTTTTGTGTTACTCCAAGATAAAGGCAATGATTTATTTTCTCCCAATGCCAATACAATTTGAGCTAATCACTCAAGCTGGATACTTTACATTTTAAAGCTGGACTCAGCAGTAGCCCTATGGGAAGTAAGACAAAGCATTGACTTTTAAATATAGACTTTTAAACGATCTGTTGTTTTCTTTTGGAACTAGAATTAGAATAGTTAATACTCATCCACAAACCATTATTATGTGTACATTATTGTTGCAATTGTGATAATAGAAAATTTTATTTATTTTTATGCCAACTTATATTGTGAGAACACATTTAGTCAGTTTGGGTTTTATCAATCCTGTTATGCTTGTCCTTGGAACATCTTTCGCGTATTCGAGGTTTGTAGTTGAAAAGTTTACTGTAAAAAAAAAATCAAAAACAAAAAAATGTATTGTTTTTACAGAATAAATTTATTGGAATGTGTACTGGGAGTAAGAGTTGAGGTTGTAAACAACTAAGTTAGTGTAATTTGGCTTCATATATGTAATGTGAGGTATTAATGTAATTCATATATTAAAGCAAAAATTGTTAACAGCAAGCTGATAAGAGAATCAAGTGCAGGTGAGGCTTTTTCTTTTCTTTTTTTAAACACTCTGGGTTTTAGGACTTGTGTTTTTGTTTTGTTTTTTTTTTAAACACTGGGGGGTAGGGAGAGGAACTGGCTACATGACTG
>NW_011483788.1:5089-5523 GCF_000754665.1 Bison bison bison | reverse complement strand
GCTGGTTCCCCGTCCATGGGGTCACTGAGGGTCAGACACAACTGACCAACTTCGCTTTCACTTTTCACTTTCATGCATTGGAGAAGGAAATGACAACCCACTCCAGTGTCCTTGCCTGGAGAATCCCAGGGACTGGGGAGCCTGATGGGCTGCCATCTATGGGGTCGCACGGAGTCGGACACGACTGAAGTGACTTAGCAGCAGCAGCAGCTGGTTCCCCATTCCCTCAGTGTCTGGCAACCACCATTCTATTTCTGTGTCTAAGACATTGCCTGTTCTGGGCACCTCATCTACGTGGAATCATATAGCTTTTTGACTTTTTGTGGTTGTCTTATTTCACTTAGCATAACGTCCTCAACGTATGGCTAAGGTTTCACAGACTGTTTTTGCCCAAGGTGGATTCTTCTGGCCTGTTTGATTCTGTTAACACCCAC
>NW_011483788.1:0-670 GCF_000754665.1 Bison bison bison | reverse complement strand
CTTGGACAGCAGCCCCTCCTGTGGGGTGACTATGTCATGGCCTCACGGGAAAGGGCTTGGCGTCCTGGGCCACCTCCCAAAGCTCTTGTGTCCAGTGTTCACATTTCTGACCAGGCTGGTTTTATTTCTTCCTTTGACCCAAAGGTATTCAGAAGAGTAATTTCTCCCCATTTGGGGGGGCGTGGTTTGGTCTCACTGTGGTGCAGTCCTTCGCTTGCTCACGTCTGCATTTGCTGTATTTTAGTCCAAGTGCTTGTTCAACAGCATTAGTCTTCACGCTGGCTGGCTTCCTTCCAGGTGTGGACACACAACAGTGTGTCTCTGAAATGAGAATCACGTAAGGAGCTATATGTTTACTGTGGTGACATCTCCTGCCGGCCAGTTGGTAATGAACAGATTGAGCTATTCATTGTCCCTGACCTGTTGATTCTGGTGTGTGTGTGTGTGTGTCTGTGTATAAGCCTAAGTTTATTCACACTAAGTCTACTTATCTCTAAGTTACATTGTACTTGCTGTTGTTCTTTATTTTACTCCCCACGAGTCTCTCTTTTTCTTTTGCTCCTCCTTTTTCCTCTTCCTGGTTCTTGCAGGGTGTGCAGAGCAACACTGAACAGTGACGGTTAGAAGAAAGACTCCCCAGGGCTTCCCCGGGGGCTCAGTGGTAAAGAAT
>NW_011483787.1:35166-36393 GCF_000754665.1 Bison bison bison | reverse complement strand
AGCAGATGAGCCGACAGGAATCACGCAGCTCAGCAGGCCCTGATCACGTGACTCTGCAGGCACTGATCACGTGGCTGATCAAGTACAGATCACGTGACTGAGCATGCACTGATCAGGTGACTGCGCATGCACTGATGACGTGGCTGATCGGGCACTGATCACGTGGCTCATCATGCACTGATCACGTGTTTATCAGGCAGTGATCAGTGACTGACAGGCGCTGATCATGGGACTGTGCACGCACTGATCCCGTGGCTGATCAGGAACTGACCACCTGACTGCGCATGCAGTGATCACGTGGCTGATCGTTCACTGATCACCTATCATTCGGTGATCAGGTGACTGAGAGGCGCTGATCACGTGACTGTGCAGTCAGTGATCACGTGGCTGATCGCGCACTGATATCGTGACTGAGCATGCACTGACCATGTGCCCGGAGCCGGTGAGGCATTCCACTCTGGACAAAGGTCATGAGGAAGGAGGCTCGGCATACGCAAATGCGGGACCGAGCCTCAGGAGTCCACCCGGATATTCTCGAGCATCTCCCCCCCAAAATAATCAGAGTCTGCCTACTTTATTGCTTTGTGCTCTCACCTCTGATTTCACTGGGGGCTGTCCCCCACCACCATCTCGCTCTCTCTGTCAAAGAGTTAACTTACAGCTCCAATTCATAAAGTTCCTTGTCATCCTTCCCTGTAACTTCCAGCCGAGGCTCCATCTGGAGCGCGGAACCCACCACGCTTCCTAATTATGCCTGGGCTGCTAAGACCCACTGGAGAAGGTGTCTAGGGTGAGGCACCTTCCGCTCTTCGAGAGGGCGCCTGCGGCCTACGTAAGTGGTGCGAACTTCTTGTCTTGAAGTTTTATTGGTCTCCCGCGTCAACCAAGCTACTCAGTCTCTTTTCTCCACCGAATTTTCCTACTGAGCTATCCTCATACTGTTATTCTTGATATCTCTGATGAGCATATAAGTAGTCGCCTAGGCCATCTCTCCTTGGAATACCCTGGATCAGCTGGGGCTGGTCCCCGGCAGGTGGCGCCCGAACAGGGACCTCAGGAGGCAATACTCAAAGAGCTGAGCAGACACGAACCACGTAATCAGCAGGATATAAGCATGGAGCTGAGCAGTGACGAATCATGCTGCTCAACTGGCAATAATCAAGCAGGTGACCAGGCAGGAATCACGCAGCTCAGCGGGCAATTGCCAAGCAGATGAGCCGACAGGAA
>NW_011483787.1:31423-33193 GCF_000754665.1 Bison bison bison | reverse complement strand
GCAGGCCCTGATCACGTGACTATGCAGGCACTGATCACGTGGCTGATCAAGTACAGATCACGGGACTGAGCATGCACTGATCAGGTGACTGCGCATGCACTGATGACGTGGCTGATCGGGCACTGATCACGTGGCTCATCATGCACTGATCACGTGTTTATCAGGCAGTGATCAGTGACTGACAGGCGCTGATCATGGGACTGTGCTCGCACTGATCCCGTGGCTGATCAGGAACTGACCACCTGACTGCGCATGCAGTGATCACGTGGCTGATCGTTCACTGATCACGTGTTTATCATACGGTGATCACGTGACGGAGAGGCGCTGATCACGTGACTGTGCAGTCAGTGATCACGTGGCTGATCGTGCACTGATATCGTGACTGAGCATGCACTGACCATGTGCCCGGAGCCGGTGAGGCATTCCACTCTGGACAAAGGTCATGAGGAAGGAGGCTCGGCATACGCAAATGCGGGACCGAGCCTCAGGAGTCCACCCGGATATTCTCGAGCATCTCCCCCCCAAAATAACCAGAGTCTGCCTACTTTATTGCTTTGTGCTCTCACCTCTGATTTCACTGGGGGCTGTCCCCCACCACCATCTCGCTCTCTCTGTCAAAGAGTTAACTTACAGCTCCAATTCATAAAGTTCCTTGTCATCCTTCCCTGTAACGTCCAGCCGGGTCTCAATCTGGATCGCGGAACCCACCACGCTTCCTAATTATGCCTGGGCTGCTAAGACCCACTCGAGAAGGTGTCTAGGGTGAGGCACCTTCCGCTCTTCGAGAGGGCGCCTGCGGCCTACGTAAGTGGTGCGAACTTCTTGTCTTGAAGTTTTATTGGTCTCCCGCGTCAACCAAGCTACTCAGTCTCTTTTCTCCACCGAATTTTCCTACTGAGCTATCCTCATACTGTTATTCTTGATATCTCTGATGAGCATATAAATAGTCGCTTAGGCCATCTCTCCTTGGAATACCCTGGATCAGCTGGGGCTGGTCCCCGGCAGGTGGCGCCCGAACAGGGACCTCAGGAGGCAATACTCAAAGAGCTGAGCAGACACGAACCACGCAATCAGCAGGCTATAAGCATGGAGCTGAGCAGTGACGAATCATGCTGCTCAACTGGCAATAATCAAGCAGTTGACCAGGCAGGAATCACGCAGCTCAGCGGGCAATTGCCAAGCAGATGAGCCGACAGGAATCACGCAGCTCAGCAGGCCCTGATCACGTGACTCTGCAGGCACTGATCACGTGGCTGATCAAGTACAGATCACGTGACTGAGCATGCACTGATCAGGTGACGGCTCATGCACTGATGACGTGGCTGATCGGGCACTGATCCCGTGGCTCATCATGCACTGATCACGGGTTTATCAGGCAGTGATCAGTGACTGACAGGCGCTGATCATGGGACTCTGCACCCACTGATCATGTGGTTGATCAGGAACTGACCACCTGACTGCCCATGCAGTGATCACGTGGCTGATCGTTCACTGATCACGTGTTTATCATACTGTGATCACGTGATTGAGAGGCGCTGATCACGTGACTGCTCATGTGCTGATCAGATAGCTATAATGCACATATCATGTGCCTCAGCAGGCAATAATCAAAGAGCTGAGCAGGCACGAATCACGCAATCAGCAGGCAATGATCATGCAGCTCAGCTGGCGATTATCAATCAGCTGAGCAGGCAAGTATCCCGTGGATCAGGTGGCGATTATCAAGCAGCTGAGCAGGCAGGTTTTGCACGCCTCATCTGGTGATCAAGC
>NW_011483787.1:15454-31003 GCF_000754665.1 Bison bison bison | reverse complement strand
AGCAGCTGAGTAGGCAGGTATAGCGCGGCTCGGGTGGCGATTATCCAGCAGATGAGCAGGCAGGTGTCACGTGGCTCTGCTGGTGATTATCAAGCAGATGAGCAGGCAGGTATCGCGAGGCTCAGCTGATGATTATCAAGCAGATGAGCAGGCAGGTATCGCATGGCTCAGTTGGCGATTATCAAGGAGATGAGCAGGCAGGTATCGAGGGGCTCAGCTGATGATTATCAAGCAGATGAGCAGGCAGGTATCGCATTGCTTAGCTGGCGATTATCAAGCAGATGAGCAGGCAGGAAAGGCGGGGCTCAGCTCGATATTATCAAGCAGATGATCAGGCAGGAATCATGCGACTCAGCTGGCGATTATCAAGAAAATGAGCAGGCACGAATCACGCAATCAGCAGGCAAAAATCTTGCAGGTCAGCTGGCACGAATCATGCAGCTCAGCTGGCAAATATCAAGCAGCTGAGCAGGCGCTATTCCCGAATCTCAGCAGGCACTGATCACGTGGCTATCAGGCAGTGATCAGGTGACTGAGAGGCGCTGGTCAAGTGACTGCTCATGTGCTGATCAGGTAGCTATCATGCATGCATCATGTGCCTCAGCAGGCAATAATCAAAGAGCTGAGCAGGCACAAACCACGCAATAAGCAGGCAATAATCATTCAGCTCAGCTGTCGATTATCAAGCAGATGAGCAGGCAGGAATCATGTGGCTCAGCTGGCGATTATCAAGCAGCTGAGTAGGCATGAATCATGCGGCTCAGCTGGCGATTATCAAGCAGTTGAGAAGGCAAGAAATGTGCGGCTCAGTTGGCGATTATCAAACAGATGAGGAGGCATGGATGATGCGGCTCAGCTGGAAATTACCAAGCAGATGAGCAGGCAGGAATCATGCGTCTCAGCTGGCGACTATCAAGCAGCTCAGCAAGCAGGAATCCTGCGGCTCAGCTGGCGATTATCAAGCAGATGAGCAGGCATGAATCATGCGGATCAGCTGGCGATTATCAAGCAGATGAGCAGGCACAAATCACGAAATCAGCAGGCAAAAATCTTGAAGCTCAGCTGGCACGAATCTTGCAGCTCAGCTGGCAATTATCAAGCAACTGAGCAGGCGCTAATCCCGTATCACAGCAGGCACTGATAACGTGGCTATCATGCTGTGATCAGGTGACTGAGAGGGGCTGGTCATGTGACTGCTCATGTGCTGATCAGGTAGCTATCATGCACGCATCATGTGCCTCAGCAGGCAATAATCAAAGAGCTGAGAAGGCAAGAATCACCCAATCAGCAGGCAATAATCATGCAGCTCAGCTGTCGATTATCAAGCAGATGAGCAGGCAGGAATCATGCAGCTCAGCTGGCGATTATCAAGCAGCTGAGAGGCCAGGAAACGCACGGTTCAGCTGGCGATTATCAAGCAGATGAGCAGGCATGAATCATGCGGCTCAGCTGGCGATTATGAAGCAGCTGAGCAGGCAAGAAACCCGCGGCTCAGCTGGGGATTATCAAGCAGCTGAGCAGGCATGAATCATGCGGCTCAGCTGGCGATTATCAAGCAGATGAGCAGGAATGGATCATGCGGCTCAGCTGCCGATTATGAAGCAGCTGAGCAGGCAAGAAACGCGCGGCTCAGCTGGGGATTATCAAGCAGCTGAGCAGGCATGAATCATGCGGCTCAGCTGCTGATTATGAAGCAGCTGAGCAGGCAGGAAATGCGCAGCTCTGCTGGCGATTATCAGGCAGATTAGCAGGCATGAATCATGCGGCTCAGCTGGCGATTATCAAGCAGCTGAGAGAGCAGGAAACGCGTGGCTCAGCTCGCGATTATCAAGCAGATGAGCAGGCATGGATCATGCGACTCAGCTGGCGATTATCAAGCAGATGAACAGGCAGGTATGGTGCGGCTCAGCTGGCGATTATCAAGCAGACGAGCAGGCAGGAATCCTTCGGCTCAGCTGGCGATTATCAAGCAGCTGAGCAGGCAGGAAATGCGCGGCTCAGCTGTCGATTATCAAGCAGATGAGCAGGCATGAATCACGAGGCTCAGCTGGCGATTATCAAGCAGCTGAGCAGCCAGGTATCGCGAGGCTCAGCTGGCGATTATCAAGCAGATGAGCAGGCACGAGTCATGCGGCTCAGGTCTCCATTATCAAGCAGATGAGCAGGCACGAATGACGCGGCTCAGCAGGCGATTATCAAGCAGATGAGCAGGCTTGAATCATGCGGCTCACCTGGCGATTATCAAGCAGATGACCAGGCATGAATCATGCACCTCAGCTGGCGATTATCAAGCAGATGATCAGGCAGGAATCAAGCGGCTCAGCTGGTGATTATCAAGCAGATGAGCAGGCAGGAATCACGCAATCAGCAGGCAAAAATCTTACAGCTCAGCTGGCACGAATCATGCAGCTCAGCTGGCAATTATCAAGCAGCTGAGAAGGCGCTACTCCCATATCTCAGCAGGCACTGATCACGCGGCTATCAGGCAGTGATCAGGTGACTGAGAGGCGCTGGTCATGTGACTGCTCATGTGCTGATCAGGTAGCTCTCATGCACGCATCATGTGCCTCAGCAGGCAATAATCAAAGAGCTGAGCAGGCAGGAATCAGGCAATAAGCAGGCAATAATCATGCAGCTCAGCTGGCGATTATCAAGCAGCTGAGAGGGCAGGAAATGGGCGGTTCAGCTGGCGATTATCAAGCAGATGAGCAGGCAGGAATCCTGTGGCTCAGCTGGCGATGATCAAGCAGCTGGGCAGGCATGAATCATGCAGCTCAGCTGCCGATTATCAAGCAGATGAGAGGCAGGAATTATGCGGCTCAGCTGGCGATTATCAAGCAGCTGAGAGGGCAGGAAATGCACTGCTCAGCTGGCAATAATCAAGACGATGAGCAGGCATGAATCATGCGGCTCAGCTGGCGATTATCAAGCAGATGAGCTGGTATGAATCACACAGTTCAGCTGGTAATTATCAAGGAGATGAACAGGCGCTAATCCTTTAACTCAGCAGGCACTGATCACGTGGCTGATCACACACTGATGACGTGGCTATCATGCAGTGATCACGTGACTGCACATGCACTGATTACGTGTTTATCATACAGTGATCACGTGACTGAGCAGGCACTGATCATGTGACTGAGCATGCACTAATCACATGGCTATCCTGCAGTGATCACTTAACTAAGAGGCGCTGATCATGTGAGTGATCATGGGCTGATCACGTGGCTATCAGGCACTGATCATGTGCCTCAGCAGGCAATAATCAAAGAGCTGAGCAGGCACGAATCAGGGAATCAGCAGGCAATAATCATGGAGCTCAGCTGGGACGAATCATGTAGCTCAGCTGGCAATTATCAAGCAGATGAGCAGGCAGGAATCACGCAGCTCAGCTGGGAATTATAAAGAAGATGAGCAGGCAGGAATCATGCAGCTCAGCTGGCAATTATCAAGCAGCTGAGCAGGCAGGAATCACGCAGCTCAGCTGGCAATTATCAAGTAGATGAGAAGGGAGGAATAAAGCAGCTGAGCTGGCAATTATTAAGCAGCTGAGCAGTCAGGAATCACGCAGCTGAGCTGGCAATTATCAAGCAGCTGAGCAGGCGATAATCCCGTAACTCAGTAGGCCCTGATCACGTGACTGAGCAAGCACTGATCACGTGGCTGATCATACACTGATCACGTGACTGAGAGGCGCTGATCACGTGGTTGCGCATGCACTGATCACGTGGCTATCATGCAGTGATCACATGACTGAGAGGCGCTGATCATGTGACTGATCATGTGCTGATCACGGGTCAATCATGCACTGATCATATGCCTCAGCATGCAATAATCAAAGAGCTGAGAAAGCACGAATCACGCAATCAGCAGGAAATAATCATGGAGCTCTTCTGGGACGAATCACGCAGCTCAGCTGGCAATTATCAAGTGTATGAGCAGGCAGGAGTCACGCAGCTCAGCTGGCAATTATCAATTAGATGAACAGGCAGGAATCACACAGCTCAGCTGGCAATTATCAAGCAGCTGAGCAGGCGCTAATCCCGTAATTCAGCAGACCCTGATCATGTGACTGAGCACGCATTGATCACATGGCTATCATGCAGTGATCACGTGACTGCACATGCACTGATCACGTGTTTATTATGCAGTGATCACGTGACTGAGAGGCACTGATCACGTGACTGAGCAGGCACTGGTCTTGTGACTGAGCATGCACTGATCACGTGGCTTATAATGCACTGATCGTGACTGAGCAGGCACTGATCTTGTGGCTGATTAAGCACTGATCATGTGACTGAGCAGGCACTGATCGTGTGACTGAGCATGCACTAATCACCTGGCTATCATGCAGTAATCACTTAACTAAGAAGGGCTGATCATGTGAGTGATCATGGGCTGATCACATGGCTATCATGCACTGATCATGTGCTTCAGCAGGCAATAATCAAAGAGCTGAGCAGGCACAAATCACGAAATCAGCAGGCAATAATCATGGAGCTCAGCTGGGTCGAATCATGCAGCTCAGCTGGCATTGATCAAGCAGTTGAGCTGGCAGGAATCACACAGCTCAGCTGGTTATTATCAAATAGATGAGCAGGCAGGAATCACGCAGATCAGCTGGCAATTATCAAGCAGCTGAGCAGTCAGGAATCACCCAGGTCAGTGGGCAATTGTCAAACAGCTGAGCAGGCAGGAATCACGCAGCTCAGCTGGCAGTTATCAAGAAGATGAGAAGGTGCTAATCACGTAACTCAGCAGGCCCTGATCACGTGACTGAGACGCACTGATCACGTGGCTGAGCATGCACTGATCACGTGACTGAGCACGAACTGATCACGTGGCTCTCATGCAGTTATCACGTGACTGAGAGGCACTGATCATGTGATTGATCATGTGCAGATCACATGGCTATCATGCACTGATCACGTGACTGAGAGGCGCACATCACGTGGCTGATCATGCACTGATCACGTGACTGCACATCCACTGATCACGTGTTTATCATGCAGTGATCACGTGACTGAGAGATGCTGATCACCTGACTGAGCAGGCCCTGATCACGTGACTGTGCAGGCACTGATCGTGTTGCTGATCATGCACTGACCACGTGGTTATCATGCAGTGATCACGTGACTGAGAGGGGCTGCTCACGTGACTGCTCATATGCTGATCACGTGGCCATCATGCACTGATCATGTGCCTCAGCAGGCAATAATCAAAGAGCTGAGCAGGCACGAATCAGGCAATCAGAACACAATAATCATGGAGCTCAGCTGGGACGAATCAAACAGCTCAGCTGGCAATTACTAAGCAGCTGAGCCAGGAGGAATCACACAGCTTAGCTGGCAATTATCAAGCAGATGAGCAGGCAGGAAACACGCAGCTCAGCTGGCAATTATCAAGCAGATGAGCAGGCAGGAATCACGCAGCTCAGCTTGCAATTATCAAGCAGATGAGGAGGTGCTAATCCCAAAACTCAGCAGGCCATGATCACGTGACTGAGCATGCACTGATCACGTGGCTAACATGCAGTGTTCAGGTGACTGAGAGGCGCTGATCATGTGACTGATCATGCACTGATCAGGTGGCTATCATGCACTGATCATGTGCCTCAGCAGGCAATAATCAAAGAGCTGAGAAGGCACGAATCACGAAATCAGCAGGCAATAATCCTGTACCTAAGCTGGGACGAATCATGCAGCTCAGCTGGCAGTTTTCAAGTAGATGAGCAGGCAGGAATCACACAACTCAGCTGGCAATTTTCAAGCAGATGAGCAGGCAGGAATCACACAACTCAGCTGGCAATTTTCAAGCAGATGAGCAGGCAGGAATCACGCAGCACAGCTGGCAATTTTCAAGCAGATGAGCAGGCAGGAATCATGCACCTCAGCTGGCAATTATCAAGCAGCGAAGCAGGCAGGAATCACACACCTCAGCTGGCATTTATCAGGCAGCGGAGCAGGCAGGAATCACGCACCTCAGCTGGCAATTATCCAGCAGCTGAGCAGGCAGGAATCACGCAGCTCAGCTGGCAATTATCAAGCAGCTGAGCAGGCGCTAATCCAGTAACTCAGCAGGCCTTGATCACGTGACTGAGCACGAGTTGAATTTCGAACCTGGGGCTCTTTTCCCATTAGCAACCAGAGCATCAGAACTCCCTTCGTGTTTTTAGTTGATTCTCGGCTGACATTCGAATGGGTGCAAGGAAATGAGTCCTGATCTCAAGTGGATGGGGAAATACATGAATTTCGAACTGGGACACGGCCCCCTTGTTCCCCGCCAGTGTCAAGTAGATACCAGCCTCCTTTTGAGGTGTGACAGGGATGACGACATTCCTTTCCAGGTGAGCAGGGCAAGCGACACTCATCTCGACTTGAGGCGGGAAAAACAGGGCTCTTCTTCACTTGTGGCGGGAAATTCAGCATTGCTCTCGAGTGGGGACAGGTATCATGGGAAACTTTTGGAGTTTTATAAAGCATGTCGAGGACCCTTTCAAATTCCAAGGGAAACGTGGGCTTTCTTTGGAAATACTACAGCATAATAGGGCCACCTCAAGCAGAAAGGGGTGAATTTCATAGTTTGTGTGGAGTTGTGGCGGGAAGCTTAGGGTTCCTTTCGAATTGTGTGTCGACCAGGGGGATTGCTAGTGTCTCCTCAGGGAAGTCAGATCTCCTTTGGCGTTGCGAAGGGCTCTTCGAGATTCCTTGAGCATCGCTTCAGGGATGAATAGGTCCTCATCTAGAGTTCAGACGGGAACCTGAGGGTTCCTCTCCGTTTATGACTTCGATCACAGGGTCTCTGCAGAGTTGAAACAGGAGAATCAGGCCTTCTCTTGTGTTGATTAATGGAACTCCGCTTACCTCTCGCGTTGTTTTCAGGCTGACAGGCCCCTTGTCGAGTTGTATATGGAACCTGTGGCTTTTCCGGACTATGCAACAGGGGTTTCAGTGCCCCATCATGTTTTGACTTCATCTGCAGAGTTACATACGAAGAAGTGCCTGGGCATCGGGACTTATCTTGAGTGGAAGGGAAACCGGTGTCTTTCAAAATGTGACCCGACCCACGAGGCTTCCTCTCGAGTTTCGAGGTGGGACGCGAAGGTCAGGATCCACTTCCAGACAAAGCAGGGGAATTGACTCTCATGTCGAGATCAGGAGGGAAGAAGGGGCTCAGATTAAGTGGTGCTGGGAAACTCGGTGTTCCTCTGGAGTGAAACTGGTATGTCAGGGAAATTTTTGTGGTGCATCAAGAGTGTCAAGTACTGTTTCGAATTTCAAGAGGGAACGTGGGATTTCTCTTCAGACACTGCAGCGGGAAAGGGCTTCATCTCGCCATGACAGGGGAACCTCATGGTTTTTCTCGAGTTGTGGCAGGATTCTTGAGTTACGATGGGGAGCTCAGGAAGCCTCTTGTGTTGGCCCAGGGAAGTACAATCTCCATTCGAGTTGCAAGGGTGAGCTGGGGATTGTTCTCGAGTCACTGCAGGGAAAATAGACCTCATCTAGGCTTGTGTCCAAATACTACATGTTCCTCTCCAGTGGGGACAGGGATTTCAGGGTTGCATTCAAGATTCACCGGGGGAGTCAGGCCTCGTTTCGAGTGGAAGCAAAGAACTCCACTCTCCTGTCGAGCTGAGACTGGTATCTCTTAGAGCCCATTGAGTGGCCTAAAGGGAGTCAGGCCTCCTGTGGAGTTTTGATAGAGGACTCCGGATTGCTCTCTAGGCCCTGCAGGAAAAAAAAGGGCCTCATCTCGCTATGACGGGTGAATCTTGTCGTTTTTTTGAGCTTGCGGTGCAACGTGTGGGGTTTTCCTCGAGATACGACGGGGAACTAAGGGAGCCTCTCGTGTGGCCTCAAGGAAGTCCAGTCTCCATTTGAGTTGCGAGGGGGAGGGCGGCATTGCTCTCAATTCACTTCAGGGGAATCCGGCCTCAAGACGCGCTGAAGTGGGAATTTTGAGGTCTTTCTCGAGTTGCGGCAGGAAACCCTGGGTTTCCTCAACTTGTGACGGTAACCTCAGGGAGCTTCTCATTGTGCCTATTGGAAGTCAGGAATACTGTGGACTTGGGAGGAGCCTCTCAGACTCCACTGGGTTTGGTTCAATGGAAGAGCACCTCATCTCGAGTTGAGGTGGGAACCTCAGATTTCCTCTCCTGTTTTTATGTGGGTCTCGGGCTGTGTATGCCATTTCAAACAAGGAGGTAGTTCTCAACATGTTTGAAGGCATGGAACTCTGCTTTCCTTTCGAGTTCTCAAAGGGGTTTCAGCCTCCAGCCCAATTGAATTTTGGACCTGGGGCTCTTTTCGGATTAACAACCAGGGAATCAGAACTCCTTCGTGTTAGGAGTTGATTCTCGGCTGACTTTCGAATCGGTGCAAGGAAATCAGGCCTGATCTCGGGTGGATGGGGAAATCAGTGGCTTTCGAACTGTGACAAGGCCCACGGATTCCCCTCCAGTGTCAAGTACATACTAGCCTCGTATCGAGTGCTACGGGGATGTCGGGATTCCTTTCCAGGCGAAGCAGGGCAATCGATCCTCATCTAGACTTGAGGCGGGGAAAACGGGGCTCTTCTTGACTTGTGGCGGGAATTTCAGCGTTCCTCTCGAGTGGGGACTCGTATCTCGGGAAACTTCTGGAGTTTCATAAAGTGTGTCGAGGACCCTTTTGATTTCCAAGGGAAACGTGGGCTTTCTCTGGAAATACTGCAGCGTAAAAGGGCATCATCAAGCTTGCAGGCAAGATCATCATTTGGGTGGACTTGTGGCTGGAAGCTTAGGGTTCCTCGCGAGTTGCCTGTCGATATGAGGGAGCACTTGTGTTTCCTCAGGGAAGTCAGATCTCCTTTGGCATTGCAAGGGCCACCTCAGGATTCCTCTCGCATCACTGCAGGGATGAATAGGGCCTCATCTCGAGATGAGGTGGGAACCTCAGTGTTCCTCTTCATTTCTGACTTCGATCGCAGGGTCTCTGCAGAGTTGGAACAGGAGAGTAAGGCCTCGTCTTGTGTTGAGGAATGGAACTCTGCTTGCCTCTTAAGTTGTTCATGGGGTGACAGTGCACTTGTCGAGTTGTATTTGGAACCTGCGGGTTTTTCTGGAAGATGCAACTGAGGTGTCAGTGCCCCTTCATGTTGTGACTTCATCCACAGGGTTACATTCGAAGAGGTGTCCGGGCATCGGGTTCTTATCAAGAGTGGACATGGAAATCGGTGTCTTTCAGAATGTGGCACAACCCACGAGGCTACCTCTCGAATTTTTTGTAAGACCACCCTCCTTCTGAGGTGCGATGGGAAAGTAGGGTTCCCTTTCATACAAAGCAGAAAAATCAACCCTCATATCGAGATCAGAGGGGAGAAGGGGCTCAGATTAAGTGGTGCTGGGAAACTCGGTGTTCCTCTCAAGTGAGACCGGTATGTCAGGGGATTTTTGGGGTTGCATCAAGGGTGTCAAGTACCGTTTCGAATTTCAAGAGGGAACGTGGGATTTCTCTTGAGATGCTGCAGTGGGAAGGGGCCTCATCTCATGATGATGGGGGAACCTCTTGGTTTTTCTCTAGTTGTGGCAGGATTCTCGAGTTACGACAGGGAACACAGGGAGCCTGTCGTTTTGCCCCAGGGAAGTCCAATCTCCATTTGAGTTGTGAGGGGGAGCTGGGGATTGCTCTTGAGTCACTGCAGGGCAAATAGACCTCACCTATGGTTGTGTCCAGAAACTCCGTGTTCCTCTCCAGTTGCGTCAGGGATCTCGGGCTTGGATTCAAGGTTCACCCGGGGAGTCAGGCCTCGTCTCGAGTGGAAGTCAAGAACTCCACTCTCTTCTCAAGTTGCAACACGTATCTCTTGGAGCCCAATGAGTGCCCTAAAGGGAGTCAAGCTTCCTGTGGAGTTTTGAGAGAGGATTCTGGATTGCTGTCTAGGCCCTGCGGGAAAAGAAGGGCCTCATCTCGTGATGACGGGGGAATCTCATGATTTTTTTCGAGCTTAAACGCGACATGGGGGTTTCTCTTGAGTTACAATGGGGAATTCAGGGAGGCTCTAGTGTTGCCCCATGGGAAGTCCAGTCTCCATTCGAGTTGCGAGGCGGAGCGTGGCATTGTTCTTGAGTCACGGCAAGGGAATCAGGCCTCAAGACGCGTTGAAGGGGGAATCTCGAGGTCTTTTCAAATTGGGGCAGGAAACCCTGGGTTCCCTCGACTTGTGATGGCGACCTCAGCGAGCTTCTCAGGGTGCCTATGGGAAGTCAGCAATACTGTGGAGTTGGGAGAGGCATATCGGGACTCCACTGGGTTTGGTGCAATGGAAGAGCGCCTCATCTTGAGTTGAGGCGGGAACCTCAGGGTTCCTCTCCTGTTCTGACGTGGGTCTCGGCTGTGTATGCCGTTTCAAACCGGGAGTCAGGTCTCAACGTGTGTGGAGGCACGGAACTCTGCTTTGCTCTCCAGTTGTGAACGGGGTTTCAGGCCTCCAGCCAAGTTGAATTTGGGACCTGGGGCTCTTTTCGAAATAGCAACCAGGTCATAAGAACTCCCTTAGTGTTGTGAGTTGATTCTTGGCTCTCATTCGAATTGGTGCAAGGAAATCAGGTCTGATCTCGAGTGGATGAGGAAGTACGTGGCTTTCGAATTGTGACAAGGTCCCTGGGTACCCCTCCAGTGTCAAGTAGATACCAGCCTCCTCTCGAGGTGCAACGGGGACGTCAGTATTCCTTTCTAGGAGAAGCAGAGCAATCCACCCTCATCTCAACTTGAGGGGGGGAAAACGGGGCTCTTCTTGATTTGTGGTGGGAAACTCAGCATTCCTTTTGAGTAGGACAGGTATCTCGGGAATCTTCTGTAGTTTCATAAAGCGTGTCGAAGACTCTTTCCAGTTCCAAAGGAAATGTGGGCTTTCTTTGAAAACTCTGCAGCGTAAAAAGGCCTCCTCAAGAGTGCAGGGGAGAATTTAGTAGTTTGTGTGGAGTTGTGGCAGGAAGCTTAGGGTTCCTCTTGAGTTGTGTGTCTACCTGGGGGACTGCTCGTGTCTTCTCAGGGAAGACAGATCTCCTTTGGTGTTGCGAGGTGCACTTTGGGATTCCTTGCACATCACTGCAGGGGTGAATAGGGCCTCATCTCGAGTTCAGGTGGGGAACCTCAGGGTTCCTCTCCATTTCTGACTTCGATCCCAGGGTCTCTGCAGAGTTTGAACAGGACAGTCATTCCTCGTCTTGTGTTGAGGACTGGAACTCTGCTGGCCACTTGAGTTGTTCATGGGGTGACAGGGCACTTGTCGAATTGAGTTTGGAACCTGTGGCTTTTTCCGGACTTTGCAACTGTGGTGTCAGTGCCCATTCATGTTGTGACTTCATCCTCAGTGTTACATTCTTAGAGGTGCCCGGGCATCATGACAAATCTTGAGTGGATGGGGAAATTGGTGTCTTTAGGTATGTGGCACAACCCACAAGTCTTCCTCTCCAGTTTCAGTATGAGACCAGCCTCTTCCTGAGGTGCGACAGGAAGGTCGGGATCCCTTTCCAGACAAAGAGGGGAATCGACCCTCATGTGGAGATCAGGTGGGGAGAAAGGGCTCAGAATAAGTTGTGCTGGGAAATTTGGTGTTCCTCTAGAGTGAGACCGGTATACCAGGGAACTTTGTGAGTTGCATCAAGGGTTTCAAGTACCGTTTCGAATTTCAAGAGGGATCGTGGGATTTTTCTTGAGACCCTGCAGCGGGAAAGGGTCTCATCTCATGACGGGGGAACCTCGTGGTTTTTCTCGAGTTGTGGCGGGATTCTCGAGTTATGACGGGGAACTCACGGAGCCTCTCGTGTTGCCCCAGGGAAGTCCAATCTCCATTCAAGTTGCGAGGGGGAGGTGGGGATTGCACTCGAGTCACTGCAAGGCAAATACACTTCACATAGGCTTTTGTCCAGAAACTCCGTGTTCCTCTCTATTGGCCACAGGGTTCTCAGGGTTGCATTCAGTGTTCACCCGGGGAGTCAGACCTCGCTTGAGTGGAAGCAAAGAACTCCACTCTCCTCTCAAGTTGCGACGGGTATCTCCTGGAGCCAATTCAGTGGCCTAAAGGGAGTCAAGCCTCCTGTGGGGTTTTGAGAGAGCACTCGGGATTTCTCTCTAGGTGTTGCAGGAAATGAAGGGCCTCATCTCGTGATGACGGGGGAATCTCGTGGTTTTTTTCGAGCTGCTGCACGACATGTGGGTTTTCTCTCGAGTTTTGATGAGGAACTCAGGGAGCTTCTCGTGTGGCCCCAGGGAAGTCCTGTCTCCATTCGTGTTGTGAGGGGGAGCATGGCATTACTCTCGAGTAACAGCATGGGAATGTGGCTTCAAGACGTGTTGAATGGGGTATCTCCAGATCTTTCTCTAGTTCCAACAGGGAACCCTGGCTTCCCTCTGCATGTGACCGACCTCAGGGAGCTTTACATGTTCCCTATGGGAAGTCAGGAATACTGTGGAGTTGGAAGGAGCCGCTCGGTACTCCACTGGCTTTGGTGTAATGGAAGAGGGCCTCAACTCTAGTTAAGGCAGGAACCTCAGGGTTCCTCTCCATTTCTGACTTCAATGGCAGGTTTTCTGCAGAGTTGGAACAGGAGAGTCAGGCCTCGTCTTGTGTTGTGGAATGTAACTCTTCTTGCCTGTCCAGTTGTTTACGGGTTGCTAGGCCACTTGTCGAGTTGTATTTGGAACCTGAGGCTGTTTCCGGACGATGCAACTGGGGTGTCAGTGCCCCTTCGTGTTGTGACTTTATCCTCAGGGTTACATTTGAAGAGGTGCCCAGGAATCGGGTCTTTTCTTGAGTGGAAGGGGAAATCGATGTCTTTCGGAATGTGGCATGACCCACGAGGCTTCCTCTCGAGTTTCAATGTGAGACTGGCCTCCTCCTGAGGGTAGACGGTAAGGTCGGAATACCTTTCCAGAAAGCAGAGGAATCCACCCTAATGTCGATATCAGGAGCAGAGAAGGGGCTCAGATTAAGTTTTGCCAGAAAATCAGTGTTCCTGAGACAGGTATGTCAGGAAACTTTTTGAGATGCTTCAAAGGTGTCAAGTACCTTTTCGAATTCCAAGCGGGAACGTGGGATTTCTCTTGAGATGCTGCAGCGGGAAAGGGCCTCATTTCGTGATAATGGGGGAATCTCATGGTTTTCTTCGAGCTGCGGCGAGATGTGTGGGGTTTCTCTAGAATTGTGATGGGGAACTCAGGGAGCCTTTCGTGTGGTCCCATGGCAGTCAAATCTCCATTCCAGTTGCGAGGGGGAGCGTGGCATTGCTCTTGAGTCACGGCATGGAATCGGGCCTCAACACGCGTTGAAGGGAGAATCTCGAGTTCTTTCTCCAGTTGCGGCAGGAACCCCTGGGTTCCCTCGACTTGTGCTGGTGACCTCAGGGAGCTTCTCAGGGTGCCTATGGGAAGTCAGGAATATTATGCAGTTTTGAGGGGTTTCTCAGGAGTCCACTGGATTTGGTGCAATGGAAGAGGACCTCATCTTGAGTTGAGGCGGGAACCTCAGGGTTCCTCTCCATTTCTGACTTCGATCGCAAGGTCTCTGCAGAGTTGGAACAGGAGAGTCAGGCTTCGTCTTGACTCTCCAGTCAAGACGCAATGAAGAAAGAATCTCGAGGTCTTTCTGGAGTTGCGGCAGGAAACCCTGGGTTCCCTCGACTTGTGCCGGTGACCTCAGGGAGCTCCTCAGGGTGCCTACAAGAAGTCAGGTATACTGTGGAGTTGGAACCGGCCTCTCGGGACTCCACTGGATTTGGTGCAATGGATGAGGGCCTCATCTTGAGTTGAGGCGTGAACCTCAGGGTTCCTCTCCTGTTCTGACGTGGGTCTCGGCTGTGTATGCCGTTTCAAACAGGGAGTCAGGTCTCGACTTGTGTGGAAGCATGGAACTCTGCTTTCCTCTCGAATTGTCAAAGGGGTTTCAGGCCCCTAGCTGAGTTGAATTTGGGATCTGGGGCTCTTTTTTGATTAGAAACTGGGGCATTAGAACTCCCTTCATGTTGTGAGTTGATTCTCGGCTGACATTCGAATTGGTGCAAGGAAATCAGGCCTGATCTTGAGTGGATGGAGAAATACGTGGCTTTCGAATTGCGGCAAGGCCCCCAGGTTGTCCTTCAGTGTCATGTAGATACCAGCCTCCTCTCGAGGTGCGACGAGGACATTAGCATTCCTTTCCAGGCGAAGCAGGGCAATCGAACCTCATCTCGACTTGAGGCGGGGAAAATGGGGCTCTTCTTGACTTGTGGAGGGAAACTCAGCATTCCTCTCGAGTGGGGACGGGTATCTCGGGAAATTTCTGGAGTTTCATAAAACGTGTCGAGGACATTTTCAAGTTCCAAGGGAAACGTGGGACTTCTTTGGAAACACTGCAGTGTAAAAGGGCCTCCTCAAGCGTGCAGGCGAGAATTTCGTAGTTTGCCTGGAGTAGTGGCGGGAAGTTAGGGTTCCTCTCGAGTTGCGTGTTGACCTGGGGGACCGCTTGTGTCACCTCAGGGAAGTCAGATCTCCTTTTGCGTTGCAATGGGCACCTCGGAATTCATCACACATCGCTGCAGTGATGAATAGGGCCTCATCTCGAGTTGAGGCGGGAACCTCAGGCTTCCTCTCCATTTTTGACTTCGATCGCAGGGTCTCTGCAGAGTTGGAACAGGAGAGTCAGGCCTCGTCTTGTGTTGAGGAATGGAACTCCGCTTGTCTCTCCAGTTGTTCATGGCGTGACAGGCCTCTTGTCGACTTGTATTTGGAATTTGTGGCTTTTTCCGGATGATGCAACTGGGGTGTCAGTGCCCCTTCGTGTTGTGACTTCATCCTCAGGGTTACCCAGACATCAGGACTTATCGTGTGTGGACGGGGTAATCGGTGTCGTTTGGAATGTGGCATGATCCACGAGGCTTTCTCTCGAGTTTCACTGTGAGACTGGCCTCCTCCTGAGGTTCGACAGGAACGTTGGGATCCCTTTCTAGACAAAGCATGGGAATCGACCTTCATGTCGAGATCAGGAGTGGAGAAGGGGCTCAGATTAAGTTGTGCCGTGAAACTCGGTGTTCCTTTCCAGTGAGACCAGAATGTTGGGGAACTTTTTGAGTTGCATCAAGGGTGTCAAGTACAGTTTCGAATTTCAAGAGGAAACGTGGGATTTCTTTTGAGATGCTGCAGCGGGAAAGGGCCTCATTTCACAATGAGGGGGGAACCTCGTCGTTTTTCTTGAGTTGTGGCGGGATTCTCGAGTTACAACGGGGATCTCAGGGAGCCACTCGTGTTGCCCAGAGAATTCCAATCTCAATTTGAGATGAGAGGGGGAGCTGGGGATTGTTCTAAAGTCACTGCAGGGCAAATAGACCTCATCTAGGCTTGTTTCCAGAAACTCTGTGTTCCTTTCCAGTGGCGACAGGGATCTCAGGGTTGCATTCAAGGTTCTCCCGGTGAGTCAGGCCTTGTCTCGAGTGAAAGCAAAGAACTCCGCTCTCCTCTTGAGTTGAGACGGGTATCTCCTGGAGGCCATTGAGTGGTCTAAAAGGAGTCAAGCCTCCTGTGGAGTTTTGAG
>NW_011483787.1:12082-15354 GCF_000754665.1 Bison bison bison | reverse complement strand
AGGGATTTCTGTCTAGGCCCTACAGCAAACGAAGGGCCTCATCTTGCGATGACAGGAAAATCTCGTGTTTATTTCGAGCTGCGGTGTGCTGTGTGAGGATTCTCTTGAGTTACGATGGGGAACTCAGGGAGCTTCTCGTGTGGCCCCAGGGAAGTACATTCCCCATTCAAGTTGTGAGAGAGAGCGCGGCATTGCTCTCGAGTCACAGCAGGGGAATCACGCCTCAAGACGCGTTGAAGGGGGAATCTTGAGGTCTTTCTCAAGTTGCGGCAGGAAACCCTGGGTTCCCTCGATTTGTGACTGTGACCTCAGGAGCTTCTCAGGGTGCCTATGGGAAGTGAGGAATACTGTGGAATTGGGAGGGACCCCTCGGTACTTCACTGGGTTTGGTGCAGTGGAAGAGGGCCTCATCTCGCGTTGAGGCCTGAACCTCAGGGTTCCTCGCCATTTCTGACTTCGATCACAGGGTCTCTGCATAGTTGGAACAGGAGAGTCAGGTCTTGTCTTGTGTTGATGAATGGAACTCTGCTTGCCTCTTGAGTTGTTCACGGGGTGACAGGCCACTTGTCGAGTTGTTTTTGGAACCTGTGGATGTTTCTAGACGATGCAACTGGGTTGTAGTGCCCCTTCATGTTGTTATTTCATCCTCAGGGTTACATTTGAAGAGGTGCTTGGGCATCGGGACCTTTCTTGAGTGGATGGGGATACCAGTGTCTTTCAGAATGTGGCACAACACACGAGGCTTCCTCTCGAGGTTCAGTGTGAGACCGGCCTCCTCCTGAGGTGGGACGTAAAGATTGGGGCCCCTTCCAGACAAAGCAGGGGAATTGACCCTCATGTCGAGAACAGGAGGGGAGAAGGGGCTAAGATTAATTGGTGCCAGGAAATCGATGTTCCTCTCGAGTGAGACCGGTATGTCGGGGAACTTTTTGAGTTGCATCAAGGGTGTCAAGTACTGTTTCGAATTTCAAGATGGAACGTGGGATTTCTCTTGAGATGCTGCAGCGGGAAAGGGCTTCATCTCACGATGACAGGGGAACCTCGTGGTTTTTCTCGAGTTGTGGCCAGATTCTCGAGTTACGACGGGGAACTCCAAAAGCCTCTCGTGTTGGTCCAGGGAAGTCCAATCTCCATTCGAATTTTGAGGGAGAGCTGGGGATTTCTCTTGAGTCACTGCAGGGCAAATAGACCTCATCTAGGCTTTTGTCCAGAAAATCCGTGTTCGTCTCCAATGGCAACAGGGATCTTGGGGTTACATTCAAGGTTCAACCGGGGAGTCAGGACTCATTTCGAGTGGAAGCAAAGAATTCCGCTCTCCTCTCCAGTTGCGACAGGTATCTCTGGGAGCCCATAGAGTGGCCTAAAGGGAGTCAAGCCTCCTGTGGAGTTTTGAGAGAGGACTTGTGATTGCTCTCTACGCCCTGCAGGAAAAGAAGGGCCTCATCTCTTGATGACGGGCGAATTTCGTGTTTTTGTTTTTTTTTTCCGAGCTTCGATGCAATGTGTGGGGTTTTCCTTGAGTTATGACGGTAAACTAAGGGAGCCTCTCGTGTGGCCCCAGGGAAGTCCAATCTCCATTCGAGTTGCAAGGGGGAACGCCGCAGTGTTCTCGATTCACTTCACTGGAATCCGGCCTCAGACGCGTTGAAGGGGGAATCTCGAGGTCTTTCTTCAGCTGCGGCGGGAAACCCTGGGTTTACTCGAATTGTGACGGTGACATCAGGGAGCTTCTCATTGTGCCTATTGCAAGTCAGGAATACTGTGGACTGGGGACGGGCCTCTCGGGACTCCACTGGGTTTGATGCAATGGAAGAGCGCCTCATCTCAAGTTAACGCGGGAACCTCAGGTTTCCTCTCCTGTTTTGACGAGGGTCTCGGGGTGTGTATGCCATTTCAAACAGGGATGTACGTCTCGACATGTGTGAAGGCATGGAACTCTGCTTTTTTCTAGAGTTGTCAAAGGGGTTTCAGGCCTCCAGCCGAGTTGAATTTGAGACCTGGGGCTCTTTTCGGATTAACAACCAGGGCGTCAGAGCTCCTTCGTGTTGTGAGTTGATTCTCGGCTGACATTCGAATCAGTGCAAGGAAATCAGGCCTGATCTCGAGTGGATGGGGAAATCAGTGGCTTTTGAATTGTGACAAAGCCCCCGGGTTCCCTTCCAGTGTAAAGTAGATATCAGCCTCCTCTCGAGGTGCGACATGGATGTCGGCATTCTTTTCCAGGTGATGCAGGGCAATCGATCCGCATCTCGAAGTGAGATGGGGACAAAGGGACTCTTCTTGACTTGTGGCGGAATTTTCAGCGTTCCTCTCAAGTTGGTACGGGTATCTTGGGAAATTTCTGGAGTTCCGTAAAGCGTGTTGAGGACCCTTTCGAGTTCCAAGGGAAACGTGGGCTTTCTTTTGAAACACTGCAGCGTAAAAAGGGCCCCCTCAAGCGTGCAGGCGAGAATTTCGTCGTTTTCATGGAGTTGTGGCTGGAAGCTTAGGAATCCTCTCGAGTTGCCTGTCGACCTGGGGGACCGCTCCTGTTTCCTCAGGGAAGTCAGATCTCCTTTGGCATTGCAAGGGCCACCTCGGGATTCCTCTCGCATCACTGCAGGGATGAATAGGGCCTCATCTCGAGATGAGGTGGGAACCTCAGTGTTCCTCTCCATTTCTTATTTTGATCACAGGGTCTCTGCAGAGTTGGGACAGGAGAGTCAGGCCTCGTCTTGCAATGAGGTTGGAACTCCGCAGGCCTCTCGTGTTGTTCACGGGGTAAGAGGCCACTTTTCGAGTTGTATTTGGAACCTGCGGCTGTTTCCAGATGATGCAACTCGGGTTACAGTGCTCCTTCATGTTGTGACTTCATCCTCAGGGTTACATTTGAAGAGATGCCCGGGCACTGGGACCTTTCTTGAGTGGAAGGGAAAATCAGTGTCTTTTGGAATGTGGTACGACACGCGGCTACCTCTCAAGTTTCCCTGTGAGAACGGCCTCGTCCTGAGGTGGGACGTGAAGGTCGGGATACCCTTCCAGACAAAGCAGGGGAATCGACCCTCACGTCGAGATCAGGAGGGGAGAAGGGAGGCAGATTTATTGGTACCGGGAAACTCGGTGTTCCTCTCGAGTGAGACCAGTATGTCGGGGAACTTTTTGAGTTGCATCAAGGGTGTCAAGTACCGTTTCGAATTTCAAGAGGGAACGTGGGATTTCTCTTGAGATACTGCAGCAGGAAAGGGCTTCATCTCAGATGACGGGGGAACCTCGTGGTTTTTCACGAGTTGCGG
>NW_011483787.1:11064-11854 GCF_000754665.1 Bison bison bison | reverse complement strand
CTCCGCATGCCTCTCGTGTTGGCCCAGGGAAGTCCAATCTCCATTCGAGTTGCTAGGGAGAGCTGGGGATTGCACTCGAGTCACTGCAGGGCAAATAGACCTCATCTAGGCTTGTGTCCATAAACTACGTGTTCTTCTCCAGTGGCGACAGGGATCTCGGGGTTGCATTCAAGACTCACTCGGGGAGTTAGGCCTCATCTCGAGTGGAAGCAAAGAATTCCGCTCTCCTCTCCAGTTGCGATGGGTATCTCTTAGAGCCCGTAGAGTGGCCTAAAGGGAGTCAAACCTCCTGTAGAGTTTTGAGAGAGGATTCGGGATTGCTCTCTAGGAACTGCAGAA
This sequence comes from Bison bison bison, assembly GCF_000754665.1. Taxonomy (NCBI): domain Eukaryota; kingdom Metazoa; phylum Chordata; class Mammalia; order Artiodactyla; family Bovidae; genus Bison; species Bison bison. The sequence goes on along the minus strand of NW_011483787.1, from coordinate 11,515 downwards.
AAATAAGCGCATCATATCACAATGACGAGCGAATCTTATGGTTTTTTCAAGCTGCGGCACAACATGTGGGGTTTTCCTCGAGTTACGATGGTAAACTAAGGGAGCCTCTCGTGTGGCCCCAGAGAAGTACAGTCTCCATTCAAGTTGGGAGGGGGAGCACGGCATTGCTCTCGAGTCACAGCAGGGGAATAGGGCCTCAAGATGAGTTGAAGGGGGAATATCGAGGTCTTTCTGGAGTTGCAGCAAAAAACCCTGGCTTCCCTCAACATGTGACAGTGATCTCAGGGAGCTTCTCAGGGTGTTTATGGAAAGTCAGGTATATTGTGGAGTTGGAGGAGCCTCTTGGGACTCCATTATGATTGGTGCAAAGAAGAGGGCAAATAGACCTCATCTAGGCATGTGTCCACAAATTCCGTGTTCCTTTCCAGTGGCGACAGGGATCTCGGGGTTG
>NW_011483787.1:9056-10964 GCF_000754665.1 Bison bison bison | reverse complement strand
TTTTTTTTTTTTTTTTTTTTTGAGCTGCAGCGGGACATGTGGGGGTTTCTCTCGAGTAATGACGGGGAACTCAGGGAGCCTCTCGTGTGGCCCCAGGGAAGTTCAGTCTCCATTCGAGATGCGAGGGTGAGCATGGCAATACTCTCGAGTTGCGGCAGGGGAACCGGGCCTCAAGTTGCATTGATGGGGGAATATCGAGGTCTTTTTGGAGTTGCAGGAAAATCTGGCTTCCCTCGAAATGTGACAGTGACTTCAGGGAGCTTCTTAGGGTGTTTACAGGAAGTCAGGAATATTGTGGAGTTGGAGGGACCTCTTGGGACTCCACTTGGGTCGGTGCCAAGAAAGAGAGCCTCATCTCGAGTTGAGGTGGGGAAATCGGGGCTCTTCTTGACTTGTGGCGGGAAACTCAGGGTTCCTCTCGAGTTGGGACGGGTATCTCTTGAAACTTCTGGAGTTTCTTAAAGCATGTCGAGGACCCTATCGAGTTCCAAGGGAAACGTGGGCTTTCTTTGGAAAGCTGCAGCATAAAAAGGCCTCCTCAAGCCTGCAGGGGAGAATTTTGTAGTTTGCCTTGAGTTGTGGCCAGAAGCGTAGGGTTTCTCTCTAGTTGCATGTCCACCTAGGAGACTGCTCGCGTCTCCTCAGGAAAGTCAGATCTCCTTTGTCGTTTCAAGGGGCACCTTGGGATTCGTCTAGCATCGCTGCAGGGATGAATAGGGCCTCATCTCAAATTGAGGCCAGAACCTCAGGGTTCCTCTCCATTTCTGACTTCGATCCCAGGGTCTCTGCAGATTGGAACATGAGAGTCAGGCCTCGTATTGTGTTGAGGAATGGAACTCCGCTTGCCTCTGGAGTTCTTCACCGGGTGACAGGCCACTTGTCGAGCTGTATTTGGAACCTGCACCTCTTTCCAGATAATGCAAAGGGGGTGTCATTCCCCTTGGTGCTGTGACTTCATCCTCAGGGTTATATTCGAAGAGGTGCCAGGCCATCGGGACTTATCTTGAGTGGACAGGGAAATCGTTGTCTTTCTTAAAGTGGCACGACCCACGAGGCTTACTCTCGAATTTCAATATGAAAACTGCCTCTTCCTGAGATGCAAAGGGAAAGTCTTGATGCCTTTGCAGACATAGCAGGCGAGTCGACCTCGTATCGAGATCAGGAGGGGAGAAGGGGCTCAGATTAAGTTGTACAGGGAACCTTGGAGTTCCTCTCGGAATGAGAACAGTATGTTGGGGATCTTTTCGAGTTGCATCAAGGGTTTCAAGTACCGTTTCGAATTTATAAGGGAACGTGGGATTTCTCTTGAGACGCTGCAGCGGGAAAGGGCCTCATCTCGTGATGACAGGGGAACCTCATGGTTTTTCTCGAGTTATGCCGGGATTCTTGAGTTAGGACGGGGAACCCAGGGAGTCTTTCCATTTGGTGCAGGGAAGTCGAATCTCCATTTGAGTTAAGAGTGGGAGCCAGGGATTGCTCTCGAGTCACTTCAGGGCAAATAGACCTCATCTAGGGGTGTGTCAACAAATTCCGTGTTCCTTTCCAATGGTGACAGGGACCTTGGGGTTGCAGTCAAGGTTCACCCAGGCAGTCAGGCCTCGCTCGAGTGGAAGCAAAGAACTCCGCTCTCCTCTCGAGTTGTGACGGGGAGCCAATTGTGTGGCCTAAAGAGAGTCAAGCCTCCTGTGGAGTTTGGAGAGAGGACTCGAGATTGTTCTCTAGGCCCTGCAGGAAAAGAAGGGCCTCATCTCGCAATGACGGGGGAATTTTGTGGTTTTATTTATTCATTTTTTTTTTTGAACTGAAAGAGAAACAGTGGGGTTTCTCTTGAGTAATGATGGTAAACTCAGGGAGCCTCTCGTGTGGCCCCAAGGAAGTTCAGTCTCCATTCAAATTGTGAGGGGGAGC
>NW_011483787.1:4480-6753 GCF_000754665.1 Bison bison bison | reverse complement strand
CTCGTGGGTTTTTTTTTTTTTTTTGATCTGCAGCAGGACGTGTGGGGTTTCTCTCGAGTAACGACGGGGAACTCAGGGAGCCTTTCGTGTTGCCCCAGGGAAGTTCAGTCTCCTTTCAAGATGGGAGGGGGAGCACGGCATTGCTCTCTAGTCGCGGCAGGGGAATTGGGCCTCAAGATGCATTGAAGCGGGAATATCGAGGTCTTTCTGGAGTTACAGCAGGAAACCCTGGCTTCCCTCCACATGTGACAGTGATCTCAGGGAGCTTCTCAGGGTGTTTATGGGAAGTCAGGAATATTGTGGAGTTGGAGGGGCCTCTTGGGACTCCACTGGGGTTGGTGCAAAAGAAGAGGGCCTCATGTCCAGTTGAGGCGGGGAAAACGGGGCTCTTCTTGACTTGTGGCAGGAATCTCAGGGTTCCTCTCGAGTTGGGACGGGTATTTCTTGAAACTTCTGGAGTTTTGTAAAGCATGTCAAGGACTCTTTCGACTTCCAAGGGAAATGGGCTTTCTTTGGAAACGCTGCCATGTAAAAGGGCCTCCTCAAGCATACAGGGGAGAATTTTTTAGTTTGCCTTGGGTTGTGCCAGGAAGCGTAGGGTTCCACTCGAGTTGCGTGTTGACCTGGGGGACTGTTCGTGTCTCCTCAGGGAAGTCAGATCTCCTTTGTCATTGTGAGGGGCACCTCGGGATTCCTCGCAAATTGCTGCAGGGATGAATAGGGCCTCATCTCACTTGAGGCCAGAACCTCAGGCTTCCTCTCCATTTCTGACTTCGATCCCAGGGTCTCTGCAGATTGGAACACGAGAGTCAGGCCTCGTATTGTGTTGAGGAATGGAACTCCGCTTGCCTCTGGAGTTCTTCACTGGATGACAAGCCACTTCTTGAGTTTTAGTTGGAACCTGCACCTTTTTCCTGACAATGCAACGGGGATGTCATTCCCCTTGGTGTTGTGACTTCATCCTCAGGGTTATATTCGAAGAGGTGCCCGGCCATCGAGACTTATCTTGAGTGGACAGGGAAATCGTTATCTTTCTTAAAGTGGCACGGCCCACGAGGTTTCCTCTCGAATTTCAATATGAGACCTACCTCTTCCTGAGGTGCGATGGTAACGTCTGGATCCTTTGCAGACATAGCAGGCGAGTTGACCCTCATATGGAGATCAGGATGGGAGAAGGGGTTCAGATTAAATTGTGCCGGGAACCTCGGTGTTCCTGTTGAATGAGAATGGTATGTCGGAGAACTTTTTGAGTTGCATCAAGGGTTTCAAGTACCATTTCGAATTTACGAGGGAACGTGGGATTTCTCTTGAGACGCTGCAGCTTTAGTAAAGGGCCTCATCTCGCAATGACGGAGGAACCTCCTGGTTTTCCTTGTGTTACTGTGGGATTCTCGAGTTATGACGGGAAACTCAGGGAGCCTCTCGATTTGGCGCAGGGAAGTCCAGTCTCCATTCTAGTTACGAGTGGGATCCAGGGATTGCTCTCGAGTCGTTGCAGGGCAAATAGACCTCATCTAGGCATGTGTCCCCAAATTTCGTGTTCCTCTCCAGTGGCGACAGGGATCTTGGGGTTGCATTCCAGGTTCACCCGGGGAGTCACGCCTCACTCGAGTGGAAGCAAAGAACTCCACTCTCTTCTCGAGTTGTGACGGGTATCTCTTGGAGCCAGTTGAGTGGCCTAAAAGGAGTCAACCCTCTTGTGGAGTTTTGAGAGAGGCCTCGGGATTGCTCTCTAGGCCCTGCAGGAAAAGAAGGGCCTCATCTTGCGATGACAGGGGAATCTAGTCGTATTTTTTTTGAGCTGCAGCGGGACATGTGGGGTTTCTCTCGTGTAACAACGGGGAACTCAGAGAGCCTCTTGTGTGGCCCCAGGGAAGTTCAGTCTCCATTCGAGTTGTGCGTGGGAGCACAGCATTGCTCTCGAGTTGCGGCAGGGTAATTGGGCCTCAAGATGCGTTGAAGAGGGAATATCAAGGTCTTTCTGTAGTTGCAGCAGAAAACCCTGGCTTCCCTCGACATGTGACAGTGACCTCAGGGAGCTTCTCAGGGTGTTTATGGGAAGTCAGGAATATTGTGGAGTTGGAGGGGGCCTCTTGGGACTCCACTGGGGACAGTGCAAAGGAAGAGGGCCTCATCTCGAGTTGAGGCGGGGAAAACGGGGCTCTTCTTGACCTGTGGCGGGAAACTCAGGGTTCCTCTCAAGTTGGGACGGGGGTCTCTTGAAACTTCTGGAGTTTTGTAAAGCATGTGGAGGACCCTTTGAGTTCCAAGGG
>NW_011483787.1:0-687 GCF_000754665.1 Bison bison bison | reverse complement strand
TTTTTTTTTTTTTTTAATTGGATCTGCAGTGGGATGTGGGGTTTCTCTCGAGTAATGATGGGGAACTCAGGGAGCTTCTCGTGTGGCCCCAGGGAAGTTCAGTCTCCATTCGAGTTGCGAAGGGGAGCACGGCATTGCTCCCGAGTCGTGGCAGGGAATCGGGACTCAAGATGTGTTGAAGGGGGGAATATCAAGGTCTTTCTGTAGTTGCAGCAGGGTACCCTGGCTTCCCTCGACATATGACAGTGACCTCAGGGAGCTTCTCAGGGTGTTTATGGGAAGTCAGGACTATTGTGAAGTTGGAGGGGCCTCTTGGGATTCCACTGGGGTCGCTGCAAAGGAAGCAGGCCTCAACTCGAGTTGAGGCGGGGAAAACTGGGCTCTTCTTGACTTGTGGCGGGAAACTCAGCATTCCTCTCGAGTTGGGACAGGTATCTTTTGAAACTTCTGGAGTTTCTTAAAGCATGTCGAGGACCATTTCGAGTTCCGAGGGAAACGTGGGCTTTCTTTGGAAATGCTGCTCGTAAAAGGGCCTCCTCAAGCGTGCAGGGGAGAATTTCGTAGTTTGCCTTGAGTTGTGGTGGGAAGCGTTGAGTTCCTCTCTAGTAGCGTGTCCCCCTGGGTGACCGCTCATGTCTCCTCAGGGAAGTCAGATCTCCTTTGTCATTGTGAGGGCCACCTCGGGAT
>NW_011483786.1:4739-5467 GCF_000754665.1 Bison bison bison | reverse complement strand
GGCTTGTCTCCCTATCTTAGCTGTTGTGAACAACGCTGCCATCAACACGGATCTACAAACATTTAAGACCTTGCTTCCTCTAAAATAGATGTCAGAATTCAAATCGCTGGATCACACAGCAGCTCTAGTTTTACTTTTTAAGGAAGCTCCATACTGTCTCCACAGTGGCGTCAGCATCTCACACTCCCGCCCACAGGGCACAGGTTCCCGCTTCTCTGCGTCCTCGCCAACACTCGCTGTTCCCTGGATTTGGGCGGCTGCCGTCCCCGCGGGTGGGAGCTTTTGCTCATCACTGGAGCCAGCAATGCGCGGCTCCATCATTACTGACGCGCTGTCACCTGTCTTTTCAGTCGATGGTCGTCTTCTTCATGAGAAACGCTTGTGTAGCTCTTGTGGTGCTGAATCTCACTTCTGCAGCCTCCCCCCGCTCCGGCCTGTCACCCCACCTTACTCTAGGACAGAGACACGTCTGTCTACACCCCTGCGTCTTTATGGCTTCTTTTCATAAAGCTTCCCTTGTAGCTCAGTTGGTGAAGAATCTGCCTACAGTGCAGGAGACCCAGGTTCGATTCCCGGTTCAGGAAGATACCCTGGAGAAGGAAATGGCAACCCACTCCAGGACTGTTGCCTGGAGAATCCCATGGATGGAGGAGTCTGGAGGGTTATAGTCCATGGGGTCGCAAGAGTCGGACACGACTTGGCGACTAAATTACCACCACCACACTCCT
>NW_011483786.1:0-707 GCF_000754665.1 Bison bison bison | reverse complement strand
AAGTGGAACAAAACCACACGGGTACAGTGGAGACCCCTGGTGTGAAGCCCCTTTTGTCCAAGGGCTGGAAAGATCCGTTTCCAAGGGAATCATCCATATTCTCTGACCAGCCTGGAACGTCCGAGGTCACGTGCACCCCAGAAAGAGCTGCGGCTCCCAGTCGCCACTTCCTCTGGTCCAGATTTTAACAGTCTAATAAAGGAGGAATCCAGACAGTGCACCTAACAATTCAGGAGAACTGCTTAATTATATGGCTTATTTTCCAAGAACAGGTGACAAGGCAAAAAACCGAAAGGAAGCCTTTTCCAACAGCTTGATCGTGGTGCTCGGGCTGAGCGGTGGGACTGGCCAGGGGACATCCATGCTGAGGCCCAGGGCTCAGCCTCGGCAGCCCCTCGCACTGGGCTGGACGCCTCGTCGTGGACTGGTGGGCAGGTAGCAAGGCCTTCCTGCGGGTCATCTCCACCCGAGCTGATCTGGAGCCAAGGTCACTGTGAGCGCCAGGCCAGACCAGGCGAACGTGCTGCCCCGGGAGGGAACACAGCCATCACATCACGCCAGGGGACTGGCAGAGTAGGGGCCCTGGAGGGGAGCAGGGGTTGCTGTGAGCGGGGGGCAGGGGGGAGCGTGCCGTACACGGCTCCAGGCTGGGCCGCGCCCCCATCTGCCACCCACTGGAGGCCAGCAGGACACGCCCCCTCCACGTT
>NW_011483785.1:13826-14936 GCF_000754665.1 Bison bison bison | reverse complement strand
GGCATGCAGAATCTTCCCTGACCAGGAATGGAACACTTTCCTCCTTTATTGGTAGGTGAACTCCTAAGCACTGGACCACCAGGGAAGTCCTTAAATTCACCATTATTATATTTAGAAGCAAAACAAAAAATATAGTGTAAATCTACTTATGACTTCCATGTTTAAGAGTCAAGGTGCTTAGCCAGTGGACTCCAGGTTTTCAGTGTGGCCCTTGAGGTTTTTCTCAATGTCTTTCCAGATGCATCTCTCTACTGTCTTCCATATATTTTGTGCTCTTCCTTCCAGGTTCCTCAGAAACAAGCCAGATGCCCTGTGCTTGATGGTTGTGCTCACATTAGAATCTCCAAGTAGAATGATTTTCTCCCTTTTCTGTTTCTCATGACCTCCTCTCTTCACTTCTTCTGCAAATCCTTCCTTATTTCACTTATCACTTTCATATGTCAAGTTTTATATATCATATTGTATCATAATCATATCTGCGTTTGAAGGAAGAATTTGTTTTCTTGCATATGATTGGTACTCTATAACTGTCTTGTGAATTAATAAATGACTTAAGACGGGTAAGAGTTGGAATTTTATAAGAATTGGTTGTTTTTTATTCTTTATCCGTTGAATTATTGGAAAACACTGGCTTTTTTTGTGGACTTTTTAAAGTAGCGATCCTGGTGTGCATAGGAAGGAAGTAAAGAAAAAGCACGATGACAAATGGACACTGGAAGAACGTGTGATTGCACCAATATTTGAAAAGACCGATTCACTGACTAGTGGTCTGCTGCATGTGAATGATGATGGCATTTTAAGGGAAGTGGATCAGGGTGATGACAGGTACATTCTCCAGATTCCTTGCTTGTAGGGGAAGATATATTAGCACTGAATACTTCTTCTGGAAATAGAGCAGCATTATACAGTGCTCAGGCCAAGACAAGAGATTGCTCAACTCTAGTGAACAAACACTGCTGAAAGGTTAAGGTGAGGACCAGTGCCTTTGGCCAGAAGTCATTTCAGTAAATAGTCCCCTTGGAAGCTGGACTGTAATGAATACATGTAAACATTCAGTAGGGAATGTTATTGGGACAGGCAATGAAGAACTGGATGGTAACTGAAGAGGAA
>NW_011483785.1:8842-10238 GCF_000754665.1 Bison bison bison | reverse complement strand
TGGAGTGTGAAATTCTTGGAAATAATATAGCAGGTTCTTAACAGTGAATGCTTCTAATAACTTAATGTACATTTTTCCAAATCATCATTTTCATGAGTATACAGAAGTCCACCGTAATGGAAACCCCATTAAATATTTACCAAATTGACTTTCAGTTGTTTTTCACTTTTCTGTATGCTATTTAATACTGCAAGGAACACCTTTTCTATAAATTCATTTCTACCTTTCTAATTATTTTAAATGCATTTTCTTTAATAATATCCTATAATTTGGTCAAAGTATGAGAACTTAAAAATGGTCTGTGATCTATATTTCTAAACTATTCTTAGGAAAGTTTATATTACTTTACACTCCCACCCACAGATTTATGAAGTAGCCATTTTTCTCAAGAGAAGATGAAAACAAAATTTATGCAGTTTTATTCTTAACCCTCTGTCTTAAAACAGTGACCATTATATTGTATTCCCCCCAAATTTACTATTTTAAACATTGTGAAGAGGGAACGAAAGTTATTGCAACAGTGAATAACCTCATGATTTTCTAAGAAGAGTTTTAAATTTTGCAGATTCACCTTAAAGCAAGAAGAAGAGAACAGAAGAAATACCAAGATGTTGCATGAAAAAATGAGGGAGCATTTAAGAAGAAAAGAAGACCGATATAGTAAAGAAGTTGAAGTGAAACAGTACCTAGAACTCACTTTCCAAGCAGTAGAAGTGAAAGTGAAGACTGAGAGAAATAATCTGAATCAGGTAGAGTAATCTTTGGTGGAAATTTCAAATATGATTTTATCAATATTATTTATAATATCCCCTTTAAAAAAATATCATTTATTTAGTGTCATTTTGTTTAGTGTTATGGGAAATTTTAGGTAAATTGTTAAAAACAAAAGAAAAGAAATTCAAAGTTCCCAAAGTAACAAGGCCGGAAATAAGAATTGCATGATCCTGACGTGCTAGGTGCACTTTTTCGAGCAGAGGGATGAAGAGGTCACAGCAATAGCTCACACAATAGATCTTGAGAAACTACAGGGTTGAGAATGGTGTAGAAACCGGAGGTTAAGCTCTCAGCCCACCTCAGGCAATCGATCCTTCAGCCTTGACAGACCATTCGTGAGTGAATAGGTCTAGAAGAGAAGGGTTGCTGGGAGGGACCATCGTGCATAATTTTACATCAAGTTGCCTCTGGTCTTCAATCTGGCAGGTGGCTGAGGGTCGTGGACCCCCCTCCCTCTGTGCCCATCAGCCCTCCAGTCCACCTGCCCCATGAACAGCTCAGAACAGGCTCCAGCTTTCTCAGCTGTGTTCTCCCTCACAGCAGAGTAATCAAGGACAGGTGTTAACTGGCATCCTTGAAAGGTGCAGGAATTTTTTTTCCAGCAGTTGGTAGAAACCAGACA
>NW_011483785.1:4525-5873 GCF_000754665.1 Bison bison bison | reverse complement strand
AGCCCACCAGGCTCCCCTGTCCCTGGGATTCTCCAGGCAAGAACACTGGAGTGGGTTGCCATTTCCTTCTCCAATGCATGAAAGTGAAAAGTGAAAGTGAAGTTGCTCAGTTGTGTCTGACTCTTAGCGACCCCATGGACTGCAGCCTACCAGGCTCCTCCATCCATGGGATTTTCCAGGCAAGAGTACTGGAGTGGGGTGCCATTGCCTTCTCCGAAGTGTTGAATCTAGTTGAATACAAAAATACACAGGCTGTGAATCTATGGCCTCTCAACCAGCCTAAAAGCATACCTTGTATCCAGCAAATAAAAATTAGACCGAAGAAATCCTTTACTTTGAGTAGGGACATCGTGTCATTTATGAAATGTTAAGAGATTTAGTTCTAAATTGTTAACATAGACAGGTACTGGTAATTTACTCTTTATTAAGGTAATAATTTTAATCTTTATGTTACCACATTTCAGTATCATAACAAAGAAGATAAATGAAATGCTCAAACCTGAAATAAAAATTTTGAAATGAAGCTTCAGTTACCTGGATTATCTTGATAGTCAATTCCAGATTTCCCAGAGGCTGTATTTTATATATCGTACTTTGGCTTCAGTAGCTTATCATAGCTTTTTGTTATATTTGTTGGTACAATTTTATTTTTATTCAAGTCAGTTTGAGTTAATATGGGAAACACTTTAGCCTTGAATAATTTATTCTTTAAGCCTCCCAACTCTTCAAATGCATCTACTTATCATTAAATCATAATTTGGGACTCAGGTGTTGAGTTTTAGCAAAACTATTCTTGATTTAATTTTCCCACTGGCATTTATGATTTACTTAACATTTTTACAAACAATTTCCTCATAATTCTCATTTCAAGTATCAATTACTATCATTTGAATACAAGCTGGTCCTCTAAAAATGAAGGATGTTAGGATTCGTGAGCAGCAGGAATGGAGTGAGTCAGGGAGAGGGTTGTAGGATCTGCAATCTGGAAGCAGGTAGAGGCCAGGTTATCAAGGCTCCTTTCAAGGAGGCCATGGGAGCAACCTCATTTTTTAGATTGCATTTTTCTTTTATATTGGAATAATCATGATGGTGTGATCACTGACCTATAGCCAGACATCCTGGAATGTGAAGTCAAGTGGGCCTTACAAAGCATCACTATGAACAAAGCTAGTGGAGGTGATGGAATTCCAGTTGAGCTCTTTCAAATCCTGAAAGATGATGCTGTGAAACTGCGGCACTCAATTTGCCAGCAAATATGGAAAACTCAGCAGTGGCCACTGGACTGGAAAAGGGCAGTTTTCATTCCAATCCCAAAGAAAGGCAATGACAAAGAATGCTCAAACTACCA
>NW_011483785.1:0-717 GCF_000754665.1 Bison bison bison | reverse complement strand
GGATGCAAAAAATCAAGTTTTTCAACAGGAGTTATTATCTATGAAACTAATGCAAAAGAAATGTAAAAACTAGGGAAGAAGAAAAAGAAGTTGGAGTAAGAAGTAGTGAACCTCAGAAGTCATATAGAAATGAATATGATAGAACACACTCAAGGAGAGCAATATCAGCAGGAGACTGAAGAAAGAGTGAGACAGGATCTTGTAGAGAAATGAAAAGAATGCAACCTATTTTTTCAGGTTAATTTGTTGATCTGTCATATGCTTGAATTCACTTTCACTGTACATTACATTTTAGATCTATACAGCTTACATGTTTTCTCTACCTCCCTTAGAGCAGTTAGTTTTGTTGATTTCTGGAAGGAAGGGAGGCACTTGTTTTCCCTTTAAATATTTCAGTTTCCATCACAGTTATCACTAAATTGATCTTTCAGAATGATTCTCACTAGATAATCCTTTTACTTATAAGACCAATTGGTAAAAAACAAGGTCATTAGGAAGAAAAGAAAATATTGTGGTTTAAAACTGGTACCATCCTCTTGAATTATTCTTAAGTCATCTTGTTCAATTTTTAAAATTTTAAGTTGATCCTCTTATTCTGTGAATTATCAGATTATATAAGTACTACTATAACAGTGATTCCACTTTAATTTTATAATTCAGATTTAATTCACTTCACATTAATGATAATTGTTTTAAACTTCTGCTCTTTTTTTTTTT
>NW_011483784.1:4856-5252 GCF_000754665.1 Bison bison bison | reverse complement strand
CCCATGGATGGAGGAGCCTGGTGGGCTACAGTCCATGGGGTCGCAGAGTCAGACACGACTGAGCGACTTCATGTTCACTTTTCACTTTCAGAGTATATTTAGAGGCTCATGAGTCTAGCAACATAAGGTTGTGTGTTATAACTTAATATACAATAACAACAATATTCACTGTTTCTTGAGTATTTTCACAACCATCTGTTCCCTTCTAGTCATGGATACCTGCAGGGTGACATGACCCATTGTTGAAACCTTCCTGATTAAAGAAAGCTAACAAAGAAAAACCAGCATCATATCAGACCTGGGATATGTCACACAGGACAGGTAATTATTTACTCAGACTCCACGAGAAAGCCTGTTAATGTGAGAAATCCATACCCAAGCTCATAAAGATTCAAA
>NW_011483784.1:0-748 GCF_000754665.1 Bison bison bison | reverse complement strand
GCAGGCTAGAGTCCACAAGTTGCAAAGAGTCAGATAGAACTGGAAGGACTTGGCACGCATGCACCACTGGCTAAGGCACGTCCGACTCTTTGCAACCCCATAGGCTGTGGCCCGCCAGGCTCCTTGGTTCATGGGATTCTCCAGGCAAGAATACCGGAATGGGTTGCCATTTCCTTCTCCAGGGGATTTTCCTGACCCAGGGATTGAACCTGCATCTCCTGCCTTGGCAGGCGGCTTCTCTAACACTGAGCCACCAGGCAAGCCCAGGAATACATTTTTATATAAAGTATTTTTGTTATCTCCCCGAAAAACAAGCTGTGAATTATAATCCCCCAGATTAACAGTCACATAGTCTTGGATTCCAAGTCTAATACTGGCCCTTCTTAGTTCTATATTCTTGGCAAGTGGACTAAACACATATTTTTGGGGGCTTTTGTGAGAATTCGAGTTAATGAAGCAAAAATGCTTGGCACAATGTAGCAATTCAAGAAACTGTAGCTATTACTCTGTGGCCAAGGCACGGGGCTGGCAAAGATTTGAACATGCCTCCCTGAGCAGAGGTTTTTAAAGGGCTCTCTACTGCCGTGTTGGAGAAGGCAGTGGCACCCCACTCCAGTACTCTTGCCTCGAAAATCCCATGGACGGAGGAGCCTGGTGGGCTGCAGTCCATGGGGTCCCGAAGAGTCAGACATGACTGAGCGACTTCACTTTCACTTTTCACTTTCACGCACTGGAGAAGGAAATGGCA
>NW_011483783.1:10982-11358 GCF_000754665.1 Bison bison bison | reverse complement strand
GACAGGCTACAGTCCATAGGGGTGCAAAGATTCGGACATGACTGAGCGCACACCCAGTTGTATGTATAGCTTTGTATTATCACCTATACTTTGCATGTTAGCATTCAAGAAATATTTGCTAAAAAAATAAATCAGAGGAGTTTGAGAGAAGTGGATGATCTTGTGGAGGTCAAGGATAACAATAAGAGGAATATTAGATTTCAAGGATGACCAAAAATCTTTGTCTATACAACTGAATATAGAAGTGAATTCACAGAAAGTATATTGAAGAACTAAAAGGCATAAGAAGTGGATATCTTGCAAACAAAAGATTCTGTTTCATGGAGAGGATCAAAATCAGCATATTGTCTGAGGTACCAGTGAGGTGAGGAGAGAA
>NW_011483783.1:6090-6841 GCF_000754665.1 Bison bison bison | reverse complement strand
GCTTATTTCACGTGTTAGCCATGTAATGCTCAAAATCCTTCACGACTGAATGACTTTCACTTTGGGAGATAGTGAAGGACAGGGAAACCTGGCATGCTGCAGTCCATGTGATCACAAAGAATCGAACATGACTTAGTGACTGAACAACAACAGCTGTTCTTGTTGCAATTAAAATGCAATTAATTCCATCACTTTTACCCTAGTTTTTTATTTATTATTGATGTATGTAGTCATAGTTTAAAAGACTATTATCCTTTCCTTTTTGAAAATAGGTTCAGGAAAACTGTCACTATTTGCAGATGACATGACATTCTACATAGAAAATTATAAAGGTGCTACCAGAAAGCTACTAGAGCTCTTCAATGAATTCTATTAATTTGCATGATGCAAAAATAATATACAGAAATTTGTTGCATTTCTATACACCAACCATTTAATGTCAGAAAAAGAAATTAAAGAAACCATCCCATTTATCATCGCTTTAAAAAGAATAAAATGACCATTCTACCCAAGGAAATCTACAGATTCAATCTAATCCCTATCAAAATACCAGTGACATTTTTCACTGAACTGGAATAAGAAATTTTAAAAGTTTAAATGAAACACAAAAACCCCAAGTAGCTATAAAAATATTGTTACTGGCACAAAAACAGACAGATAGATCAAGTTTCTCATTTTTAATCAGAAATGTCTAGCTTTATGAATTTATTCAACAGTTAATTGCAAAGAAAACTTTATTTCTTTAATGGAT
>NW_011483783.1:4608-5990 GCF_000754665.1 Bison bison bison | reverse complement strand
TCGCCTTCTCCCACAGAGTCCAAAAGTCTGTTCTTTACATCTGTGTCTCTTTTGGTGTCTCGCATATAGGGTCATCGTTATCATCTTTCTAAATTCCATATATATGTGTTAATATACTGTATTGGTGTTTTTCTTTCTGACTTACTTCACTCTGTATAATAGGCTCCAGTTTCATTAATGAATATTTATTGACTGTTACTCTCTGGCAGGCATTTTGGTGGTAGGCTCTAGGAATATAGCAATGAACTAAATCAAGTCTCTGCCCTCATGAGGTTTGTATTCTACAACTATTAAATATTTCCATTCAAGGAATCCTTTTCACTCAAATGTTAGTGGCAAAGAATTTGATGAAATTCTTTGATTTAATGATTATTTTAAATGTAATTATTTTGAAAAGCCTGTTTATTTTGTTTGCTCTTTGTAGTCATCATTTATCAGGAAGATATTCCCTTCTATTCATAGTTTGCTAAGGAATTAATCATGAATAGGGGCTGATTTTTTCAAATACTTTTCTCCATTAATTGAAATAATTATCCAGTTTTTCTTATTTTTTTATGAAGTAAATTATATCAATATTTGAATGTTACACCAGCTGTGCATTCATGGAACACACTCCACTGAGCTATAATGTATTATGCTTTTATATTGCTAGGTTGGTTTGCCAAAAAAATTGTTTCTAAAGATAGTTGTGTTGATGTTTATGAGAAATATTGTTTGTAGTTTGTTTTTCCTTCTGAGGCACATGTCTGGTTTTAGAACCAAGATATGATGGCCTGAAAAATGTAGAATTGCCAGTGGACACATGTGGATTCTGTTTAATTAGAAGATGTATATTAAGAGATTTGTAGCAAAGAGTATTAGTAGGAGATTATAATTATGTATTAATGAATATGAGTACATATAATTATATAATAAATTGCAAATATATAAATGATGTTTTATGTATATATCAACATAAAATCAAACAATGAAGCAATTGAAAGTGAAATCAAACAGGAATACATACACACACATGTGAAAAGAAGGAAGAAATGAAGAAGGAAAGGAAGGAAGGAATATTTAATAAATTTAAAATAAACCTTGTGGCTTATTCTGAGTTGCCTGAACGATAAACTATCTGTGACTCCAGGTTTCTCCTTCTCTGAGCCATACTGGTTGCATTGATTAATGAGTTGCAGTGCTTAATGAGGAAAATAAGCTGTATCACCCTAAGAAACCCAAGTTGTTTAAAGTCTGGAGAGCTGGAATTCCCATATAGCTCCTATATAAAGCTGGCACCTGAAAACAGGCTGCCTTGTGCCTAGGGGGTTGTTTGTAACCCATTTGACAAGGTCATGTTGTTTCTCTGCCTCGAAGAGGGGATAGCAACTTCACTCATGCTG
>NW_011483783.1:0-2587 GCF_000754665.1 Bison bison bison | reverse complement strand
TTCTTTTTCTCACTTATGTGAAGTGACTGTTTTTCATATTTTACTGTGTAAGCAATGAAGCTTGTTCATGTGATTCTTTATTCTCATGTTCACAATATAGCACTGTAAACACTAGTTAATAGCATAGGTATAAACATACTGCCAATTACATTGTAAAAGATTATTGTCATAATCCATTCACTACTACCTCAACTTGTTCTTTGGCCAAATACAAATATAAAGCTGCTTATTTTTGTGTTCCATTTATATTTTTTACAACATGGTTTAAATCATTATATCCTAAGTTTCAGGGCCTATGTGATATATTTGCAATTTTGCCATATTCATATTTTACCGCTACTAGTATTTACTTCTTATCTTTTTATATCAAATTCTTTTTGTGCTTGGTTTCTTCCTGAGAAATAATATCCCTGAAGACAAAGGTTTTATGTATTGATTAGTTTTTTCTAATGTCCATTCAAATACAGCATATTTATTAGCCTACACTGCTTGTCAATATGCCAATCAAAATCATCTCACACATACCCAAAGATCAGTTAATTACCACTTTGAAAAAAACAGGTTATGAAACCATTGTCAAATCTAAATATATTCCTTTCGTGCACACATACCTCAGGCCATATGCCAATACATGTATGGACACACTCATATACACACAAAGACATACAACTACATATACATATTAATGAAACAGACCTTTCCTTGATAATTTTGTTTTCCTTTTTGTATTTGGATTTTATGTAGAAATTCAAAATTAACATAACAAGCTTCAATTTAAAAACAGTGAAACCATGATGGTATTAATGTAAATGACTTGATTTACAGTAAGCTTTTCTAAAAAACAGCATTTAGCAAATGAGAATTAGCATTCCTGTTGCAATTGCAATCACTACTTTGCAATTTGCTAAAGAATTAGTACTTTTTACTAGCAGGTGTTAATTTGTAAATAAAATGAAAATTCATGAGATCCTTGAATTACCTAGAGTCAGGGTCTTTCTAGTACAGAAATCTTCCCATGGAATGAGTTTTCATAAAAATTATTGACAGATTTGGAGAATAAATTCCTGTTTTTGTCATTTCTGAACTGGAGTTTGTAATTTTTTACTTTTCTATGGAGTGATTATGATGATATCTGTGTGAGAAACATTAACCTTCAGAGACAAACCAAGGCTTGATTTCTAAATATGAAAAAATGCTCAGTGGTGGTGCTGGTCTAGTATTATACTTCTGAAATTACCACTGACAAACTGTAGACTTAAAAAGATAAATTTTTGTGTATCATTATGTAATTTCACACTAAATGAAAATAGTGTTAATTGGAGGGTAAACGAAAAGAAGTTCAAAGCTGTTAGATTCAGAATAAGAACCAGATAGGGTTGTAGAGGCTAGGGAATGAGAATTTTATGAATCAATTGGTCGTAGGTTGGTCAGGGCTTGAGAATTCCCCTTAGCTTTTACTGTGGTTGTAGTGTTCTGTGGCCACTGAGTGGCTCACTAGATGGCTGTTGAATGAAAGAATTATAGGAAAAGGTATTTAGCTGGCCCATGATAGAGTGAAATGTGCACAATTAGATGATACAACAGTTCTCCAAAGTCATAATCACACAAAAAGCATAAAGACAAAGTAACATTCACTTTATTAGGCTTAAGTAATTGAGACATCTGTTTAGAACATTAAACATTAAAATAGTAAAATGCAGGTGATGATTGACATTCTTATGTGAAATTGGGTTTTCTGGTCAAAATATGACAGCATTCATATTCATTTCTATTGTCTTCCCCTTTCATTTACTTTATGTATGCCTTTCAAAGCCTTTTCAACTAAAGAGATTACAGTGAATTCAATGATAAACAATTTTTTTTTAACGTGGTGGGTTGAGCCCTGTAACTTCCAAGAGACCTAGCTGTGGAACTCTTAAGAGATTGTGCTTATAGGAAAAGTGTATAACCTTAGAGAATATTATTGTACACTAATCATCCTCTTCAAACATTTGTGATACAACTTTGCAATTAAACAGTACTTTTCTTTTTTCCCCAAAAAAGCTTGACTGTAAGAACATGTATGTGCTCAGTCGTGTTCGACTATTTGCAACCCATGGATTATAGCCTGCTAGGCTCCTCTGTCCATGGGATTTTCCAGGCAAGAATACTGGAGTTAGTTGCCATTTCTTCCTCCAGGGGATCTTCCCAAACCAGGGATTGAACCCGAGTTTCCTGCTTGGCAGGCAGATTCTTTACCACTGAGCCACCTGGGAATTCTGCATTTCTGTGATAATTGATGGTTTTGACCATCTTTTCATGTGATTGTTGGCAATTTATTTATGTTTGTGAAACAACAGTGAAACTTATTTCCTAATTTTTATTGAGGTGTTTATCTTCTCTTTTTTGAGTTGTAAGAATGATCTGTGTATTCTGGATATACTATAAATGTTTCTTCCTAATCTGTGGTCTAACCCCTTTTTTCTAATGATATTTTTAAATTAGCACAGAATTTAACTTGGTGAACGTTTTTAATCAATATTTTAGCTCAAATTTAGTGCTTTTATGTACTCTGTAAGAAACAGTTGCTTACTCCAAGGTCACAATG
>NW_011483782.1:4528-5288 GCF_000754665.1 Bison bison bison | reverse complement strand
GTCTTGTTTTTGTATCCATTCAGCCAGTCTTTGTCTTTTGGTTGGGGCATTCAACCCATTTATGTTTAAGGTAGTTATTGATAAGTATGATCTCATTGCCATTTACTTTATTGTTTTGGGTTCGAGTTTATACACCGTTTTTGTGTCTCCTGTCTAGAGACTATCCCTTAGCATTTGTTGGAGAGCTGGTTTGGTGGTGCTGAATTCTCTCAGCTTTTGCTTGTCTGAAAAGCTTTTGATTTCTCCTTCATATTTGAATGAGATCCTTGCTGGGTACAGTAATCTGGGCTGTAGGTTATTTTCTTTCAACACTTTAAGTATGTCTTGCCATTCCCTCCTGGCCTGAAGAGTTTCTATTGAAAGATCTGCTGTTATCCTTATGGGAATCCCCTTGTGTGATATTTGTTGTTTTTCCCTTGCTAATTTTAATATTTGTTTTTTTGTGTTTGATCTTTGTTAATTCGATTAATATGTGTCTTGGGGTGTTTTGCCTTGGGTTTATCCTGTTTGGGACTCTCTGGGTTTCTTGGACTTGGGTGATTATTTCCTTCCCCATTTTAGGGAAGTTTTCAACTATTACCTCCTCAAGTATTTTCTCATGGTTTTTCTTTTTGTCTTCTTTTTCTTGGACTCCTATGATTCAAATGTTGGAGCGTTTAACACTGTCCTGGAGGTCTGTTTGATTGTCCTCATTTCTTTTAATTCATTTTTCTTTTTTCCTCTCTGATTCATTTATTTCTACCATCCTATCTTCTACTTC
>NW_011483782.1:0-782 GCF_000754665.1 Bison bison bison | reverse complement strand
ATTTACTCATTTCATTTATTCTCTCTCTCTCTCTCTTTTTTTTTATTAAGAGTATTACCCACCACATTCTACTCAGAAACATAAGTCACCAGTTAACTATGTCTTTAAGTGGAATACATTTTAATGTGAATTTCCTTGCTCAATTTGATTTAATTTCACATGAAATAGAAGACAAACTCTACCTCTCATGATCATTCTTTGTATATAAAATTTGAAATAAAAAGACTTAGAGAAATTTGTTTTTAAAGTTTATAATTTTAATATATAATAGCAATTTAAATACCAAATAGAGATAATAGACTTCTTTGTTAAAAAAAAAAAACATGCAAAAACCTTCCCTGCTATAACTACTTTAAAATGAAGAGTCAGGATTTATGAATGTTAAGTATTTGTAGTAGACCATCGATATGTTAAATCCTCCAAGTACTCACTCGTCTCTTTTAAGGACTGCTTTTTTGGCTTCCTGGGTATTTGTATTCCCTTCTACTCTTTTGGAGGTAGCTTTGTTCTCCTTTGCCTGACTTTCCTTCAGGTAATCCCTGTGTAGACCATTTTCAAATCCTAATGCTTTTTCCATCTTCCTCTACACAGATTCACATAAATTCCAGGGAGGTTAAACACATATTCAAATAGGGGATCAGTTTTGCCATATAAAATTTTGAAATATTAGCACTGAAAATATAATATATCAAAGAATATTGGAAGAAAATCTGAGAGGAAAACTAATATCAAAATATCTATCTATATTTATGTATATGTGTGTGTATATATATGTATAGATT
>NW_011483781.1:8512-9462 GCF_000754665.1 Bison bison bison | reverse complement strand
GGGAGGCGGCTCCTGCCACTTGTCAAACTTGCGCTCAATCTCGTCCTTCAGCTCGTAGCCCACCTGCGGAGTGTGGGCAGGGGTCCGGCAGCAGCTCTCATAGGCCTGGCCTGACCCCGCCCCAGCTCCTCTCAGGTCAGTAAGGGGGATGCCCTGGAGACCGCCACACCTGAGAATCCCTCTGGGCTCTTCCTTCAGGAAGGACCCCAGTTGGCCCCCATCAGCTCCTCTGAGGAGCCAGGCTCTCCCCAGGGCGCACAGGCTCAACGTGACCCACCCTGTCCCACCAGCTCCCCCTCCCCGGGGCTCGCTGGGCTCCAGCCTGGCGCTGACCATCCGACTGCTTCAGACCCCATCCCCCAGTGTCCATGGGACTCGCCTGCTCTCTGCTCGCAGGTCCACATTAAACCCTCACCTCCTCAGAGCAGCCCTCCCGCCTTCCAGGTTCATCAGTCTAAGCTCCCTCGGCACCTCCATGACCTCCTCTCCCCACCGTCTCTACTCAGCACCCTGGATGCCCTGCATATTGACCAGCGTGTGTCTCCCCATCACCGCCCGCCCACAGCCAGAGTGGAGGAGCCACAGGGTAGGACTTTCGTCTGGCTGGGTCACTGCCGTATCCCGTGGTCAGAGAGGCCCAAACACTGTGCCAGGCTGGGTGCCTGGAAAACCATACTGCACAGGATGGACACGTCTCCTGTCACAGAACAGGCCTGCCCAGGAAGATAGGCTGATGGGATAAATACCAGCATAGGGGCAGAGCTGGCAGAGGAGACAGACCTGGTGTGGCAAAGAAGTTCCTCCCCCACCCCAGGGTGTCCAGAGACCCCGATGCAGCTAAGACGTTCCTCCCCCACCCCAGGGTGTCCAGAGAGACACTCCGCTGCGGCAAAGAAGTTCCTCCCCTGCCCCAGGGTGTCCAGACAGACCCCGGTGCAGCAGAGACGTTC
>NW_011483781.1:4470-5214 GCF_000754665.1 Bison bison bison | reverse complement strand
CCGCCCCCAGGTGCCGTCGCCCCTGCCCATTCACGGCTTGTCCGGTCAGAGCCCTGCTGTGGGGTGATACGCCTCTGCCCTTCTCTCAGGCCCGCCACAGACACTGAGGGGCAGGGGGAGACCCCACGTGCCCCTCGTTAGCGGATGCCACTTCTAATTACAGGCCTGCCCTCTGCCGCACCCCTCAGGACCACAGGCTCTGGGGGGAGGCTGGCTTCCCACTGCCGGGGACCCCGGGCCCAGAGCCCGGCTTGCAGGAGGTGCTTGGCAAACACGTGGCAGTGCAGGGACCAGTCCTCCTGACCCCGATACCCATGCCGCGGGGGCCCCACGACCAACAGCCGTCAGACGGGCCTGCTGGGTACGCACCCCTGGGTGGTGGAGGCAGTGACGCTGACGACCATGATGGTGGCGTTGGTCAGGATCTGCTGCAGGTTCTCATTGTTCTTGCATTTGTCCAGGCTGTTGCCCAGCTCCTGGGGGAGGAGGGGGTAAGGGGGGGAGGCCCAGGGATTCAGGAGGCTCTAGAACCTCTCCTGCAGGGACAGTGGCCGCCCCCGTTTACCCCTAGTTCCCACAACCCCGCAGCTCAAAGCATCTGCACTGTCTGCCCCGGATGGGCTCACCCGGAAGCAGACAGTCCACCTGCGGAGGACTGGCTGCCGCCACAGGCCTGCTGCCCGTGTCCACTCTGAGTGCGGTCTGACCGCGTCTCCTCCCCACCCCCATCTGCTCGACTCTCGC
>NW_011483781.1:0-892 GCF_000754665.1 Bison bison bison | reverse complement strand
TTTTTTTTTTTTTAAATAAGAAATTGCTCCTTCCTCCCGTTCTTTTTCAGTAAGACATATGTATCATATACATGCTACTATACAGAAAATAGGTAACCAACAAAGACATGCTGTATAGCACAGGGGACTCTACTGAGTATCTTCTAATCATCTATAAGGGAAAAGAGGGACTGACAGTGGTTGAGACTCCGAGCAGACACTGCAGGGGGAGTGGGTGTGATCCCTGGTCAGGGAACCAAGACCCCACATGCCCTGCAGCTTGGCCAATAAAACAGAAACACAACACTGTCAATCAACTATACTCCAAAAAAAAAAAAAAAAGATAAAGTTTCAAAAAAGCTTCAGGAGTTCCCCAGCGGTCCAGTGGTGAGCACTTGGCGCTTACGCTGCCATTGGCCCGGATCTGTCTGTTTCCTGTATCTCCACCACCTAACAAAACATCTAGCATATGGTAGGTATTCAAGATATACTGGGCAAAGGAATGAATAAGTGACTTAAATCCTTATGCTAACCACGTCTGGTTTTCTTTCTCCAGTCTCTGAATATATTATTTTTTTCATTCCTAACGCAGGGACACAAACAATATTTCTTGCAGCGTGGATCTTCCCTGACTCCAAGACTGAATCCTATTCTGTTGCTATACAATTTATGAACCAGTTTGTTTACTTCAACACTTGAAATTCTCTAAACTTCTAACATTTTGTTTGATGTCCACCTTCCCTATTAAGCTAAGAGTTCCATGAAAACAGAGACCGTGTTCATTTTTAGCGCCCAGCTTAGCACCTGGCACGGAGTAGGTGCCACGACCTCGCCTGACACCAGCCCACCTTCCTAGCCTCAGCCTCTGCCCCTATCCCCTATACCCCACGAGTCCTCACATTTCTTTCTCTTA
>NW_011483780.1:0-907 GCF_000754665.1 Bison bison bison | reverse complement strand
GTGTGTGTGTGTGTGTGGGGCCTTCCCTGGGCAGAGGGCACGTGCCCACCTCCCAGAAGAGACCCCTGAGGCAGGACAGCACACGGCTAGTGAGCGGTGGGGCCAGTGGACGCAGACACCTGGCAGGCCCTCAGCCCCAAAGGACATGACTGGGCCTGAGTGAGCCTGAGTGGGGCTCCAGGCACCCCAAGGGCCTGGGGTGAGGAGCATGTGGGTGCGTGTGAGTGTGTGAGGGGCTTGCACGGAGGTCTGTGCCCACCTCAAGGCCCTTTCTGTCTCTTCCTCTCTTGGCGTCTCTGTGTTTCTCTTTGGTTGGTCTATGCACCTCTCTGCCTCTCTGCCCCCGTCTCTCATGCCTCTCCCCGTCTCTGTCTCTTATGCACCTCTCTGCCTCTCTGCCCCTGTCTCTCATGCCTCTCCCCGTCTCTGTCTCTTACAGCCCTGTCCTTCTTGCTGACCCTGTGCCCTCTCCCTGATCCTTCTGAGCCCCTGTGTGAGAGAGGGGCCTTGCGGTGCGCCCTGTGGGCTGCTTCTGTCTTGGTCTGAGGTCTGTGGGAAGCTGCTGGGGTCCCAGGGCTGAACCCACCATCCACCCCTGGCTGTAGGGCCCACACAGGGAAGAGGAGGGATGGGGTGCATGTGATTTGGGACAGGCAGAGTCGCTGCTGGGCCCCATGGCTGGGCCCCATACCTGGGCCTGGCTCTGCCATGGGCTCAGCCAGCATGGGACCCACACCCTGAAGGGTCCTGTGGCTGGCAAGAGCACTCTGACCTGGCCCAGCCTGGGTGGATGCCAGAATAACCTATGCAAATCCTGGTGGAACCCTGCCTGACCCTGGCCTGGCACTGTCCGACTGAGGGCTGACCCTGACTGACCTTGAGTTGACCCTAGCTGACTCTGACTGAC
>NW_011483779.1:4168-4671 GCF_000754665.1 Bison bison bison | reverse complement strand
GGAAGACCACAGTTTATGGGAAAAGCCTGATGGGTTTCATCCAAATGCTTCCAGGTGGGACTGAGTGAATATGATGGTGGAAATGTGCCTACAGGAACCTCAGTGGCAATTTCTCTCTGTCACTGAAGACAGGAAGAAAAACCCAAGCAAAGTTATGGAACAGTTAAGACCAGGAAAGCTATGAATGCAGTCAGGTTATCTATCATACTCCCATATAGCCCTGATGGACCTAAAAGAAAAACGCATGCAGGATGCTGGTCCAGGTGACAAATACTAAGCCAGATTGTGAGACTCTCTGCTCCTGACCTCATCTCAAACTCCCTTTGAACACAGGTTCTCCCTGGGGCCACTGCCCAATGTGAAGAGAAAGAAAGAAGGGAAGAAGGAAGAAAAAAGAAGGGAGGAAGAAAAAGAGAAGGAGGAAGGGAGGAAAGAGAAAGAAAGGAAGGAAGTGTGGAGAAAGAGGGTGGAGGGAGGCTAGGAGACCTGTCCCAAGGTCCAAG
>NW_011483779.1:0-936 GCF_000754665.1 Bison bison bison | reverse complement strand
CAGGCCAGGGAGCCAACGATCTGGGTTCTAGCAGAGTCACATCTCTACTGTAGACTTGCTGTGTAACCATGCAGCGCCCCCACCCCCTATCCAGCTTCTATGTGCTCACTGAGGGCAAGGTCAGCTCACTGGAAGCTTGGGGCCCTCTCCAGGGCCTTCCTCCTACATCTCCCCGCTAGCTGTGTTCTGCCTTCACCTCCCCTCTGTCTTCAACTCTTCCCATCCTCCTCCCCCAAGGCCCACTTGGAGACTTACCAGGCCCTGGCTTCGCTGAAAGACTCACTCAGTTTTGCAGCTGGAGTGGGCGCCCTGCTAGGCAGTGGATTGAGCAGTGTCCAGCCAGAGAACCTTTTATAAGAACCCAGTTAGGCACTGGCTCTCGGGAGGGGCCCATTTCCCGACAGACATGGTCAGCTGACACATCCCAGAGACATTCATCACTCAGGTAGCCCCGTAGGTGGTGCACGTGTGTATTCAAGTCACCTCACAGAGGTGCCAGGATTGCTGCAGCATGTTTACTTTCCAAATAGGACTCTGTTCATAGCTGGGAGGGCTGTGTGTGTGCTAAGACAGGGCCTGGGGGCCCAAGTGAGGAGAGGTCTGGCCCTCTCTTGGGACCTATTCTCTTTGCCCTTTTCTACAGTATACAGTCATACACATAAACACACACACACACACACACACACACTGTTCCCCTGTTCACACACTCAGCCCAAGGTAGTTATCTAGATGGTCGTTTGTAGTCTAGTTAGTATCTTGGTTCACATCTCTCAGGATCTTGGTCCTTAGCCCCTCAAGGAAGACCACAGTTTATGGGAAAAGCCTGATGGGTTTCATCCAAATGCTTCCAGGTGGGACTGAGTGAAGATGATGGTGGAAATGTGCCTACAGGAACCTCAGTGGCAATTTCTCTCTGTCACTGAAGACAGGAAGAAA
>NW_011483778.1:5300-5838 GCF_000754665.1 Bison bison bison | reverse complement strand
GGCAAAATCAATACAATATTGTAAAGTAAAATAATAATAATAAGTTTTAAAAATAAATAAATAAATAAATAAAACCTCCAAAGAAATCTATAAACCATCAAGGGTGAAGAAATTTCTGATTCAGAAGTCTCAGAAGGCAAGTCAAGGTACAATGCTCTCCAGACTGCCTAGTTTCTCCTCATAAAGACAAGCCTGAATGTTAGTACATGTTAAAGCAAAAGAAATTTGCATATTTATATGCTTATTTTATCTTTCTGAAAAGTCTATTTCTTCTCATCCTTTCCATATATTAGATTCAGATCTTCAGTTTAGATTCATTATTTATGGTGTATATTTTCTCCCTTTAACCATTATTATGTACACTTTAAGCTTTTTATCTACTTCTGTAATCAGTCATTAATACCACCTCATCCTCCTACTAACACATTTCAAAAGTCAAAGAATAAAAGTTGTATTGAGAACAACTAGGCTCTTTACAGAATCCTTGAGCTCAGAATTTAGGTTTGGTGCACTCACTGAGAAAAAAAAAAAAAAAAAA
>NW_011483778.1:0-990 GCF_000754665.1 Bison bison bison | reverse complement strand
TTCTTCTAGAAGTTTTATAGTTTAAATTCTTATGTTTAGGACTTTAATCCATTTTGAGTTCATTTTTTTGTGTATTTTAGGAAGAAGTGTTCTATTTTTATTATTTTATATGTGGCTGTTTAGCTTTCTAGTAACACTTATTGAAGAGACTGTATTTTCCCCATTGTATATTCTTATCTCCATTGTCATATATTAATTGCCCACAGGTAACTTGTTTTATTTGGGGGGTATCTATTGTATTCCATGATCTATGTGGCTGGTTTTTGTTTGTGTGTGTGTGTGTGTGTGTGTGTGTGTGTGTGT
The DNA here is from genome assembly GCF_000754665.1 of Bison bison bison. Taxonomy (NCBI): domain Eukaryota; kingdom Metazoa; phylum Chordata; class Mammalia; order Artiodactyla; family Bovidae; genus Bison; species Bison bison. Next base: position 687 of record NW_011483778.1, on the reverse strand, counting down.
GTGTGTGTGCCAGTACCGTACTGTTTTATTTACTGTAGTTTTATAAAATGACTGACATTAGGGAGCCTAATACCTCTGACTCTGTTCTTTTTTCTCAAGATTGCTTTGGGTATTCAGAGTCTTTGTGGCTAACTTTACCTTTTAGGATTATCTGTTCACTTTCTATTAAAAACACCATAGGTATTTTGATAGGGATTGCATTAAAATCTGTAGATTGCTTTGGGTAGTGTGAACATTTTAATAATACTAATTATTTCTATAAACACAGGACATCTTTCCATTTTTTGACATTATCATCAATTTCCTTCATCAGTGTTCTATAGTTTTCAGAGTATAGATCTTTAACCTCCTTGATTAAGTTTATTCCTGGTTACTTTTTTCTTTTTGATCTGGTTTTAAATGGGGTTGTTTTCTTATTTATCTTTTTAATATTTAGTTATGCACTTGGATAAAGCTGGTTGAATTCCAGACATTTAGGCAGCAGCTTTTGAAATATTCATATAGGCCACTTTCAAGGAAAGATTGGGAGGTGAGTGCTTTCTCTCGTCCCTGTGCACTGATCCCTTGGGTTAGCCACAGCTAGTCTTTATGATTCATTTAAGAACCATTTCTTTATTTGCTATGGTCTTGTGGGTCTCATGGCAAAAGTCCCATTATTTTTTAGAACTAGTACTTTTGGGGCCCTTC
>NW_011483777.1:10335-11907 GCF_000754665.1 Bison bison bison | reverse complement strand
TTGCATCTGCAAAGACCCTGCTTCCAAATAAGGTAAGTTCACAGGTATCATGTTTAGGGCTTGAACACACCTTTTTAAGGGGCCACCATTAAGTGCACAATACCTCACAAGATTGGGAGTGGGTTGGAGATTAGTGAGAATTTTTCAGACTTGGTAATTGTTTGATGTTTCACCCCTTAGTTTGTCTGTGTCTGAGACTCAGCACCTCTGTTGTTAACCCTTGTCTCTTTCAACAGACACATGACAAAATCTCTCACTTATCAAATGAATTTCTGTTCTAAGAAAGATGATTAAAACATAGCATCTCTACCTCTCAAAGCAATTCCATGTGTAGACTGTTCTCCACTCCTCCAGGAATGTGGAGCTCAGATTTCTTAAGCTTGAGACCAGTTAACTTCACATGCAAAGCAGATGATGTGCTGTGCTTAGTCACTCAGTCATGTCCAACTCTTTGTGATCCCAGACTTCTCTGTCCATGGGGATTCTCCAGGCAAGAATACTGGAGTGTGTTGCCATTCCATCCTTCAGGGGATCTTTCCATCCCAGGGATGGAACCCAGGTCTTTTGCATTGCAGGCAGATTCTTTACCATCTACGCACCAGAGAAGTCCAAGAATACTGGAGTTGGTAGCCTATCCCTTCTCCAGGGGATACTCCTAACCCAGGGATTGAACCAGGGTCTCCTGCATTGCAGGCGGATTCTTTACCTGCTGAGCTACCAGGGAAGCCCACAGAGCAGGTGATACTAGTAAGTAAAACCCTGCATTGGCAGTATTGAGTACAGAATGGTGAGAGGCACAATAACATATTTAGCCAGTCCCTAGATGTTTTGGGGCCCCCTTATTGATTCTTTTGAGAATACCTTCCTCAATTTTAGAACAACAATTTGTCCACTAGTGAGCACCCCTGGATGAGTTGGGCGTCCATCCTTTCTATTTGTCTGATCTCTCTCTCACACCAGAGGGGGGATGGCATGCCCCCTTGTCCCCTTGGAATTGTCAGGGCTTGGCTGCTGAGTGAAATTACTGTCTTTGTACCACTAGTAATTTCCTTGTGCAGCTTACAGATACTAAGTAGAAAGTGGTAATTTCATTAAGTAAGGTGTATGTATTTTGTCTCTCAAGTGGCACAAGACACAATATATCTTGAATAAAATTCTAATTCTTCAGTATCAGATGGTTCCCAAAGGTTTCATAGGGTTTCTTCAGGGGACCACCTCAGGAGATAGGATGAGAGGGGTCAAAGGTAGGGTCATGGGGCACTTTCTTCTACTTGATCTACCTTAACCAGATTCCCTCTTTTGATTGGTTTTGCATCCTGAAATTTTGGCCTCATATTTTGTTTGCCACTGAGTGAATTAGCTGTGTCTTGTTTCATGGGGCTAGAAAACAGTGAAAGCACCTGCATATGGGAGTTCCAAAGAACAGCAACGAGAAATAAGAAAGCCTTCCTCAGTGATCAATGCAAAGAAACAGAGGAAAACAATAGAATGGGGAAGACTAAGGATCTCTTCAAGAAAATTAGAGATACCAAGGGAACATTTCATGCAGAGATGGGCACAATAAATGACAGA
>NW_011483777.1:7826-7920 GCF_000754665.1 Bison bison bison | reverse complement strand
GTCCACCCAAACCCATGTCCACTGATTTGGTGATGCCATCCAACCATCTCATCCTCTGTCGTCCCCTTCTCCTCCTGCCTTCATTCTTTAGTGA
>NW_011483777.1:3870-6488 GCF_000754665.1 Bison bison bison | reverse complement strand
AGACTAGAATGGCCAAGATGACACAGAAAACTGACCATCACAGTACTGTAAAGAGTCTTCCTTCAAAACACTGAGCATTTACACTCCTACTTTTTTTTTGACATGTACTTGGATTTGCACTCAAATATGCTATCTTTGGGTAACAAAATAAGTGAGGCTTATTGGTGTGTGTTTGTGACAGAGTCTAGGAAAAAAAAAAAAGAATGCCTTTTAGAGATATTAAAATATAACATACCCTCCCCTGACCTCTCATCATCTGGGATGTGGGGCTTGACACAGACCTGAGTCGGAAGGACCGTCTCCCTGTTCTCAAACCTTTCCGTCCCCCATCCTAGTGAGTGGGGTGTGAGGGCTCAGTAACGTCAGTGTGTGAGTGACTGTTGTTTCCTGCTCTAGGTTGCCTATATCCTGCAAGATTGGTGGCTTTTAAACTGGTGAGTGATTCCTGCTCTGGTCCAAAGTGCTGTGAAGTCTACACAGAGCCTCACTTTCCCACAGGGTCAGGGGGAGGGGTGGGGATTGTTCAGCCTCCTCTTCTGACCCTCATGTAGTTTCCCTGAAGAAAAATCACAGTTCCTGCTGGACTGTGACCCTCCCATGGTCTCTCTCCATGTCTCACTCTCAGAAGCTTCCTCACAGACATTTTTGAGAATTGAAAGCTGTGATTCAAGTTGTATCTCTATAAGGTAGAGAGACATAGGGCCTTTAGAGCTGGGAACCATTTTCTAGCATTAAATTCATCTCCTAAATCAAGGTTAATTTTTTTTTCTGGTATATATGTATATTCTATCTATAGCATAATATTTTTTTCTTCCCTGTTCCATAGGGCAAATGAACAGGATACTCTTAATATCACGGCACATGAAAAAGGAAATATAACAGAGATGATTGATCTGGACTGGTACTTAGGAATTTTTTCAGGTAAAGCCGAATCATCTGGTCTATTATACTAGAGTCTGAGGTGCTTACAAGGAGCCTGTGTGAGCAACTAGGGCTTCCAGGAGAAATTCAGAAATACATCAACAAATAAGAGTCTGACTCGTATTTACTCTATTAATTAATTGGAATAATTATTTAAAAAATCTACTAGAAGAAGATGAATGAAGACTCTTAATTTGCTCTGTATTGGATTTTGGAAGTTAAACTAGAATTGAACATCCAGAAAATCAGCCACTGGAAACATGTGCTACTGTCTATTCTAATGGGTGGCTTTATCTAAATCTTATTATATGGATGGACAAGGGGATTAGAAATGGATCCCCACCCAGTGGTTTGAATTTTTCCAGTTCTGTCTGAATAAACCCTGTCTTTTATTGAACTTAGATGAATTCCTCTGGCAGCAAGGGCCCCCAAGCAAAAGCACTATTTTCTTGCAGGTATGCAAACTCCCCTTTGCCACACTGCTCATCTCATGGGCTTCACCAATTACTTAAGAGAGAAGCTAAGTGGGGAGAAATCCAGTGTCTGGCAATTAATTAGGATTCCTTCTCTTTCTTACCTTGAGATCACAATGTTATTGCACCTCCAATTGTATGATTAATTTAACATCTGGCTTGCCAGACTAATATTAATTAATATGGCTCTGTTTTCACAAGAGTGCCTAAAACATGTGTAGCTTTGCATACTTTCAAAAGGAAATCCTCATCTAAAATTTTAAAATATTTGCACAAGAAACATGCATACTAACTTTCTGCAAAGATACAGTGAATTAGATCTTTGTAAGAACTCACTCCTTGAAATTTGGTATTTCTTTTGTTGATCACTTGCTAAGAAACCTAAATCCGTTAGCTGTTTACCTTCTGAACTGGTGGACTGTGGGGGCTTAAAGGAAGAAGGAAAAGATTCTGTTGTATATTCATTTAGGATAGTCAGCTAAGGCAGATACCTGTTGATGGAATTCAGGCATTCGAACAGCTTCCAGAGTTGGAATAACAGTGATGTGAAAAGCTGAAGGAGAAAAAATACTTGATGGAATATTTATAACAGAAGTTATTTCCAGTTTCCTTAGTATCATGGGTTCAAGAGATGTTTGGAGGGCTATTTTAATTTTTATATGCATAGTAAACACTCATTTATGTCATAAATAAAACAAATTTCAATAATTATGTGCATTTACAAATGCTTTTTGTTTCTATAAAACAATGAGAATAGATGCTCTTTTAGGTTAATTATCTTGTGTTAAGATATAATTTGTATTTTCTTGCAATTCAACTATTTAAGACATTTTCTACTTGTAACTTAGTATGGTATTTTCCTATTTTTAAAGCTACTGGGTATTTTGTACAATGAAGTGAAATAATTTCTCCTGTTTCCCGTTAATTCACATGCTGGTACCAAAGCATACCACAATTTCACATTATGGAAAATTTTGTAAATAGATTTGAAACATGGAGAAAGAACGATTAACTACTTTTTATAATTAATTTTTCTGCTGAGTTTTTATTCAGTTCAGTTCAGTTCAGTAGCTCAGTCGTGTCGGACTCCTTGCGACCCCATGAATTGCAGCATGCCAGGCCTCCCTGTCCATCACCAACTCCTGGAGTTCACCCAAACTCATGTCCATCGATTCAGTGATGGCATCCAGCCATCTCATCCTCTGTTGTCCCCTTCTCCTCCTG
>NW_011483777.1:0-839 GCF_000754665.1 Bison bison bison | reverse complement strand
TGAAGTTGTTCCACTTTGTCAGTTAATGCAAAAACTACAGTCATAAAGTTTGAAGCATTAAGTGGGACTGGATTTCTTTCATCACAGCTTCTGAGTGCTCATGACCACAGTTAACCAGGTTCTTCATGTTCAAGACCTGTAGGCTTCTCCACATGCTGATTCATTTATTTTTCAAGGATTTGGGACCAAGTTTAAATTTTTGAGGTTGCTTATCTTAGAGCAGCCGGCACACTCGTGTTTATCTTGCTTCCTTTTCCTTGTATCTCTCAGCACAACTTCATTGTTTCAAGAAAATAGAAGTCCAAATAAGTACTGCAAAGACAGGCCTAGTTTGCTCAAAAGGTCTAGGGGCAGAAAATTATTTATTTTCTCTTTTAATGATGTGTTAAATTAAACTCCTGTTTATAGTTTATTTTCAAAGTAGAATTTGTAATAAATTGTTTGTGGTGGGCTTTCTTTCTTGTATGTGATGGCATGAAGAGCAAACCACATATAGCGATTCTTTGGAACTTCTTTGGAAGTTCATAGATCCAGACTATTCAAGCTTCCAAGTTCTGTTGTCTGTCAATCAAGGAACTGAAACTGTTAAACAATGAATATATTTCCCTGGGGGTTATTTATGCTTTAAAGAAGTTTTGTGGGTTAAATATTTGATATCTGATAGTAGCTTTACTTCACAAACTTAGGCCTTTATGAATTAAAGAGGAGGAATTATTTTTCACAGAGCTAGAACAAATAATTTCACAATTTGTATGGAAATACAAAAAACCTCAAATAGCCAAAGCGATGGTTGAGAAAGAAGAATGGAACTGGGAGGAATCAACCTACCTGACTTCAGG
>NW_011483776.1:9582-9948 GCF_000754665.1 Bison bison bison | reverse complement strand
TGAATGTTGAGTTTTAAGCCAGCTTTTTCACTCTCCTCTTTCCTTTTCATCAAGAGAGTCTTTAGGTTCCTCTTCATTTTCTGCCATAAGGATGGTGTCATCTGCATATCTGAAGTTATTGAAATTTCTTGCAACAATCTTGATTCCAGTTTCTGCTTCATCCAGCCAAGCATTTTGCATGAAGTACTCTGCACAGTTAAACAAGTAGGGTGACAATATACAGTCTTTATGTACTCCTTTCCCAATTTTGAACTATGTAGTTCCATGTCCAGTTCTAATTGTTGCTTCTTGACCTGTATACAGACTTCTCAAGAGGTAGGTAACATGGTCTGCTATTCCCATCTCTTTAAGAATGTTCCACAGTTT
>NW_011483776.1:4718-5335 GCF_000754665.1 Bison bison bison | reverse complement strand
CTCTATGTTCATCCACCTCATTAGAACTGACTCAAATGTGCTTCTTTTTATAGCTGAGTATTATTCCATTGTGTATATGTACCACAACTTCTTTATCCATTCATCTGTCAGCAGAAATTTAGGTTGCTTCCATATCCTAGATATTGTAAATACTGCTACAATGAATATTGGGGTATATGTGTCTTTTTCAATTATGGTTTCAATTGTGGTTTCCTCAGGGTATATGCCCAGTAGTAGGGTTGCTGGGTCATATGGTAGTTTTATTCCTAGTCTTTAAAGGAATCTCCATACTGTTTTCCATAATGGCTGTATCAGTTTGCACCATCACCAACAGAGCAGGAGCATTCCGTGTTCTCCACATCCCCTCCAGCATTTATCATTTCCTTCAGGGAACCCTGAGACAGGTTCAGTTCAGTTCAGTTCAGTCGCTCAGTCATACACGTTAGAATGTGTCAAATAAAATCTGCTCTGCTTACCAATCTGGTTTGAGGGATATAATTGGTAACTTCTTAGTGTTCACACTTGTCTCATCCCTCCCTGGTATGGTGTAGTCATGGTGTGGAGAAGGCTGCGGAACAGTTCCAAATTCTATACTTCAAACCAGATTGGTAAGCAGA
>NW_011483776.1:0-589 GCF_000754665.1 Bison bison bison | reverse complement strand
GTTTAGTTGATCTATCCATAGGTGTGAGTGGGGTATTAAAGTCTCCCACTATTATTGTGTTATTGTTAATTTCCCCTTTCATACTTGTTAGCATTTGTCTTACATATTGTGGTGGTCCTATGTTGGGTGCATATATATTTATAATTGTTATATCTTATTCTTGGATTGATCCTTAGATCATTATGTAGTATCCTTCTTTGTCTCTTTACACAGCTTTTGTTTTAAAGTCTATTTTATCTGATATGAGTATTGCTACTCCTGCTTTCTTTTAGTCTCTATTTGTGTGGAATATCTTTTTTCAGCCCCTCACTTTCAGTCTGTATGTGTCCCCTGTTTTGAGGTGGGTCTCTTGTAGACAACATATATAGGGGTCTTGTTTTTGTATCCATTCAGCCCGTCTTTGTCTTTTGGTTGGGGCATTCAACCCATTTATGTTTAAGGTAATTATTGATAAGTATGATCCCATTGCCATTTACTTTATTATTTTGGGTTCGAGTTTATACCCCCTTTTTGTGTTTCCTGTCTAGAGAAGATCCTTTAGCATTTGTTGGAGAGCTGGTTGGGTGGTGCTGGATTCTCTCAGCTTTTG
>NW_011483775.1:19921-20116 GCF_000754665.1 Bison bison bison | reverse complement strand
CTCTTAGACAGATCAGTGTTACAGCTTCGTGTTACAGCTCTATTTTATTTAAAAAATAGCAGGAAAATCCATCCTTGAGGTGTGAGGGCATGCCGACCCAAAGACGTGAAGAGAAGAGAGTAGGGGAGCACACCAGCACACAGGAGAGAGAGAGAGACCCCTGGCCCTTTGGCTCCTCTTTTTATATATCTTTTC
>NW_011483775.1:17788-18713 GCF_000754665.1 Bison bison bison | reverse complement strand
GCTTGTAAATATTAAACAAAGGGGAAACAAAGTCATTCTAGAAAGAACTTGCCTGTAAAAGAACTTGCCTGTATCTTTGAGATGCAAATATCCTCCCTTGTCTGGTAATCTTATCTCTGCTGTCTTTTTGAAATGCAAATTTTGGAGAGGATAAAGTAATTTAGAAGTTAGTTTTTGCCAAGTAATTAGAAATTGCTTTTCCTGCAAATATTAATATTTAGCCATCTAGCCAAGTGAGTCTGACTTGTTTCATCTCTGAGAACCCCAATTTTAATCCAATCTCTTTGGTAAACTGATGGGTTACACATCGCTGTACCTGATTCAGACATAAAATTTTGAAGTAAGAACTGAAGCCTCATTGTTTGTGTGTTTATAGTTATATTCTGGGGAAGATAGCATTACCACGGTTGATGGTTATAAAGAGCTCTATTTAATTGGCTTATATAACAATAATAAGTACTTATAAACCAAAAGAAAAAGAAAAACAATTCTAAATACAAGAGAAATTAAGTTAAATGACTTTCAGGTTCACATCAACTGGGAAGTATTTAATATAAAATTAGTATCTAGAATTAATGTTTAAATTTATTGTCTAATTACAATAATATAGATATGCCCTGAGTCACAGCATATTAAATATAATATTAAGTGTAATACTTTCACTGTGCCTAGGTTTAACATGAATAAGGTATTATATCTGTTACAAATTTGTCAGCAAGAAATGGACCTCGTTGTGGAAAATGTTTAGGGAAACTATGACGTGTTTCAGTAGAAGAAGGTGGGAAGGAAAAAAAAAAAAAAAGAAGAAGAACTAAAAAGAGTTACACGTGATCAGGATTTCCTAAGACTGGATTGAATTTTGTTGGGTCAATGAATCTTGTTGGGAGTAAGCTAAGAGTTAGATTTGGCATTTCTTTCTGTTCAG
>NW_011483775.1:14075-16428 GCF_000754665.1 Bison bison bison | reverse complement strand
TGAAGTTGCTCAGTCATGTCCGACTCTTTGCGACCCCATAGCCTACCAGGCTCCTCTGTCCATGGGATTTTCCAGGCAATGGTACTGGAGTAGGTTGCCATTTCCTTCTCCAGGGGATCTTCCCAACACAGGGCTCGAACCTGGGTCTCCTGCATTGCAGACAGACGCTTTACCATCTGAGCCACCAGGGAAGTCAATTCAATGTAAAGAAACTTTTAAAGGAATATAAATGAAATAGAAGGGTTTTTTTTTTTTTAGATAAATAATATTTAAGGAAAGAAAATACAGATAAGAAGTGTTTTGAGTAAACTTTTAGAAATATATGTTTTAGGATCTCTCCAGGTATTTTACAACTTGAAAGTTTAAATTGTGCTGAAATGTTTAGTGATGAAAGGTTTGTGGAAAACAGACCCACAAAAGGGTTTTGTACATCATCAGTCAGGATTGACTAAGCCTAAAATAAGTTTAATTGAGTAAATGAAATTTTAAAGTAACCTGGTACAAAATGTAAATTTGGTTTTTCTCTCTGTTAAAACAAACAAGATTTCTGAGGATGCTAAATTGACTTTGATAACAGATCTCAAGCTTACATACCTCTTAAAATAATCTATATTTGCCTTTGAAATCTTTTATTGCCACGTTGGCTAAGTTTAACAGTTATCTATGGACCTGCTGTATTTTAAAATGTTTTTCATTGTGTTCCTTTGACAGGACTTCCCAAATCAAATTAAAATAAAGTTATTTTGACCTCTAGATAACTTTGGGGTGCTTCAAAGAGGCCCCAAGATACCCCAAAGGGAGATATTAAACTAATCAAGTTCACTTGATATGTTAAGCTATCAGGGAGGTGTGAAATGAGTACTAAATTTTAAGTTACAGTATTTGGCAAATGGTACAGATATTCTAGAGATTATATGGAGTTCCTAGAATCTGATATGTCCTAATAGAATATAATCAGTCATAATTTTAGTTGTCTGAAGGTGTTGTTTGTTACAGTAGTAATTAGATTGCTTTAAAGGTGAATTGCATTGTAATTAGATTTAAACTTGCCATCTTTAAGTCTTTTGTTAATATAGACTGTTATGAATTCACTCTGGTGCCTTTGTAAAAGTGCTTCCTCTTCAAGAAGATTTATGAAAAAGAACTTCCAGAGCATTATACGGAACTGGGTAAAAAATTGAAGAATTCTATTGAGAAACATGATGGCTTCATAAAGCTGTTAACCAAGAAGGTCTATTTACATAGAACTGAGTAAACTGGTAAATATGGTTATAATTTGTATGGTTTCTATATAAAAGGGTTATTGGTTTAAATCTGAGTTCTCTGGGTGTAAAAACAAACAAACAAAAAAAACTTCTTCAATTAAGTATGACTTGCAATAGTTTGGTTGATTATTCCTTTTGGAACATTTCTTTTTCTCTATACCTGATTGATCCTTCCAAGTAATATATGCTTGTCTCAAAGATTAAGCCATGCATAAGTGTGCATGGCCAGTATAATGAAACTACAGATAGCTCATTAAATTAGTTATGGCTCCATTAGTCACTTGATTATTGCATCTGGATTATAACTAGTCATACTAATCATTATTTGAATTTGTTCTTTGTTTTCAAATTGTGTTTTGTGTCTCCCTGCTGCAGTATATCATTGTGTACATTACTTATATCCTGTTTAATTTATAAGATTGTTGTCTCTTGCAGTAACCAATGTGTAATTAGGCCTCCATAAAAACATCTATGGCTAAATATTTTGGGGAAATAACATTTGAACATAAAATAATTGCAATAGTGTAATTCTAGGTATGGTAAGAAGCAACAAGGGAAAATGTCTCCTGGATTATTGCTATAATCCAGAGAATTTTTAATTATTGATAGGGTCTGATCCAAAACTTATCACCTAGAGTGGTATATCAAAGTTTGCCTTTGGGACGAGCTTCCCAGCTCCATTGGACAACAATTGATCATGAAATGTCTCTCAAATATTGGTCAAATACATGGCCAAGAGGGGAAGACCTGAGGAATGGAATCAGCAGTTGCAGCCCTTCAACATGAAGCCAGTGAAACCTGAGGAAGGGAATGCCTGCCACCTGGCAGTCATCAGACTGCATCCTATCCCTATGGTCAAACCTGAGGAAAATGTGAAAATGCAGAATTATAGGCTCCAAATGGCTGAGGTACATACCAAGGAAATTATTCTGATGAGCTGTGACTCTTGCATCTTCCCATGCATAGAAAAATCACTAAATTTCTTAACTTCAAATTATGGATTTGAAGTTCAATATTCTAAGTTTGGGCTTCCCTCGTGGCTCAGAAGGTAAAGAATCTGTCTGCAATGCAGGAGACCTGAATTTGAT
>NW_011483775.1:12005-13975 GCF_000754665.1 Bison bison bison | reverse complement strand
ACACTCCCAGAAAGATCCATCTGACTAAGCCAGAATGATCATTACACTCTTTTTTCCCACAAAGTTGTGGAATGGACTTTGACAGTGGGAAATTGTTGCAGAGAAGAAGCCAATTCTGACTCCATGTGAAACTGTTTCTTTGACTTGTTTTTCCTTGCTTTTGTTATTAAGATCATAGCTTGTCTCAGAGGAACCTGCCCCTCTGCCTGACTGTAAACTAAAGGGCCTTTGTTCAGCTAATAGAGAGATAATCTGTCCCTATTCATCTGTGAATAGAGAGATTAACACACCCCTTCCAAATACAGCCCATTCCTTTGGAGATGTTTTGCAAGACTGAAGACCCTTTCATTTTACTTCCCCATTGACTCTCACTCTTTATTTTACCTTTTGACTTTAGTTACTCATTGCTTCTTTCTCTCTGACTCTACAAAAGAATCTGGCATCCAGAACCCAGCAAGACAGTAATTTTGAGGTAGTAGGCTGCCATCTTCTCAGTCATCTGACTTTCTGAATTAAGTCATCTTCCTTGCCTCAACACCTCATCTCTGGGATTCATTGGCTTGTCATGTGGTGAGCAGAGTGAACTTGGACTCAGTAATAGAAGGGCAGCCTTCATCTACTCCCCTTCAATCTAGAATCTCCAATCAGAGGACGTCTAGTGGCTGGTATGTGTGTATTATATGCTCAATTTTGTCTGACTCTTTGTGACCCCATGGACTATAGTCCACTAGGCCCCTGTGTCCATGGGGTTTATCAGGCAAGAATACTAGAGTAGGTTGCCATTTACTACTCCAAGTGATCTTCTTGATCCAGAGACAGAACCTGCATCTCTTGTGTCTCCTACATTGACAGGAGGATTCTTTACCATTAGCACCACCTGGGAAACCCCAGCTGTGGTGGTAAAAAGGAGGCTATTTGGAAAAGTAGTGAGGAAAAGTGTAGGACATAACATTAACTACAAAAAACCTTAGCTTTTCTTTTGTCCCCAAAGGTAGCAAGCAAGTCATAGGGTGAACACACTAAAGACTATTATTTGTTGTTGTCACACCCTTCTTTTGCCACAATCTTGGACAATAAGAAACAAGTTGAAAATGAAATTATTTCCCTTTTCTCTGCTACCCTTTAAACTGGCTCAATCTTAGTCCTATAACTTTTCTCAGATAATTGTCTTCACCCAAATATGTACTAATAAAGGCTTTAAGTTCTCACTTATCTCTGAAAACTTAAAAGACCTGAAAACCTTTCTGGAAAAGGAGTAGTAAACTGACTAGAGACTCACGGTCTATCTATGCCTCACCAAAAGTGTCTTGACCAGTCAGTACAGGGTAAAAAATCAAACCGTGACCTAGCCATATAAAGCCTAAGTTACTCTACATAAGCTTAGGCTGAGTTGAAAAAGTCAATCCTCCCACAACCTTCTTCCATTTCATGGGACTTTAGGGGATGAAAGAGAATAAAAGCAAAGCCAAATTAAGCTATTGAGAAAATGCTGAACAGTGTCTTATCCGATTGTATTTATACAAATTGAACTTAGAGAGTCATCCCAAGAGTTTGGCAAATCAGGGCAATTTGTTCTTACAAAGTTAAATCTTTAGAACTTTAAGGGCCCTTGCAGATCTTGTAATCCACTTCCTTATTTTACAGATATGCAACATGAGGCCTAGAGGATCTACTAGAGCAAGTTTGTGGCAGAGCTCAATCTAAAATCCAAATATCCAAAAAATATATCTGGTGTTTATCCAAAATACCTGTTTTTTTTAATATTTATTTTTAATTAAAGGATAATTGATTTACAATATTGTGTTGGTTTCTGCTATACATCAACATGAATCAGCCACAGGTATACATATCTCCCTTTCCTCTTGAATTCTCTCCCTCCTAGGTTATTACGGAGCCCTAGTTTGAGTTCCCTGAGTCATACAGCAAATTCCCACTGCTTATCTATTTTACATATGCTAATATACATGTTT